>NC_056745.1:433872408-433967408 GCF_019279795.1 Protopterus annectens
GGGAGGTGAACATTATGTTGGGAGATAGGGTGACGTATATGGGGCCTGTATGATTACAGCAGACCAGAGGACAGCACATCCAGTCAACAGTTACCTCTATGGCTGATACCATAGGCAGATTCTACCTCTGTTGGCCTAATCGTTGGTGCCAACTTGTGCAACTCGGCAATCCATATCAAGATACAATCCACAGTACAACTACCCACTGCACCTGACAGTGGATGATAAAGGGAGAGCTAATATGACAAATAAATTCCCAGTGATATCTAATATATTCGGCATTCATAAAATCCATAAAGAACTTAATAATCCCAAACTTAGACCTATAGTGGACGGGAAAAGATCGAAGAGCACTTTATAAGTAAATTTCTGGATTTCCATCTTCAGAGGGGATTAAAGGTATTTTCATACACTATACAGGATTCCTGGCAATTTCTGGAAGGTTTAGATAAAAATAAAATCAATGGTGACATTATTATGGTTACCACTGATGTGTATAATTTATTTTCTGTGATTCCGCACCAAAAGGATGTGATTGGTTTGAGAATCAACTTGTAAAAACTAGTCTTTTTGACCAGGATAAGATAAATAAGTTTGCGATGTTAATGGAGGTAGTGTTAAAAAATAACTTCATACACTTTGAGGGACAGTACTACAAACAGATAACAGGTGTGGCAATGGGGGCAGCATGCGCCCCAATTTTTTCGAACTACGTTATGTCCTATTGAGACAGGTATATATAATAGATGGACCTTTCTATAGTAAAATATATACTACACCCATTTTTTTGGATGATTTGTTTGTTATCTGGGAAGGTACTGAGGTTGAACTTCAACTTTTCCTTGAATATGTGAACAATACAGAAGGGTTTTTGATGTTTGCCTATAATTACAGTGAAACACATATTACATACCTTGATGTGGATTTGACTTATAATAAAGCTGATAAAAAATTAAAATCAACCATCTATAGGAAACCTGCCTTCTCTAATTCCTATTTGGAATTTAATAATTGGCATCCCGTCCATCACAAAAAATCCATTGTTAAAGGATAGATGGTGCGGGCTGCTCGAATGGTTACTATGGATAGGGAATTTCTGGATGAACTGTCCTTTATCAAACAGTTATTTTCAAAGAGAGGCTATCCTTTAGATTTGTTAAATAAAATCCAACAGGAGATAATTTCCAAACGTGAATCTGGAGTTTACCAACCTTTATCAGCAGATGGCAAAGGCTTGAAATTTAGTATGCAGTCTATGGAAGCTTGGAAGGTAAATAATTATTCCACTAGCTTCATCACCACCTTAATTTGGATACTCCTGAAGTTGTAGAAACTGTTCTCAACAATTGGGAAATTTTGAGAAGTGACAACAATATAGGAAATAAAGTGTGGGCCCTGCCTAAGGTGGTATATAAGAAGGATTGATCATTAAAAAGCATATTGGAGGCTGGTACCTTTAGTATGAGTGGACATCAACATAGAATCAAGGGTAACTTTAAATGTAATATGTGTTCTTTTTGTTCACATATTTTGGAAACTACAGAACGGTATAGATTGAATAATTTGTTGTTATATATAGATGGACACTTTAATTGTAACAGTCAAAATGTAGTATATGTGGCTAAGTGCCAATCATGTCCTGTCTTTTATGTAGGAAAAACGTGTAGACAGTTTAAAAATAGAATAGCTGAACATCTGTTAGATATTAGGCATGGAAAGTTAACAAATGCATTAAGTAGACATATTAATCTACATAAGGACCACAAATTCAAATTTTTGGTTATACAGCAGGTAACTAAAGATGTTCAGGGTAGAATTATAGACTTTTTTTTAGATATATGTGAACTTAAATGGCAACTGCCACTAAATACCACTGTGTATCCAAGGATCAATGAAACTATTGCAATTACATGTGTTTTAAAGCTCAATAACATTTTAGGTAAAAGTTTTTTAGTGTATTAGTATTTGCATTAATGAATGTGTTTTTTAGTGGACAGCTTTAACAGTCAATTGACATGTTAATTGTTTAATTAGTTTATTGTTTTGCTGGTTGTTATATAAAGGCTGGGTGGGTTTTGATGCATTGTTCTGAGGAAGTCCCTATCAGAGGGAAGAAAGCGCTTAACCTTTGTGAATAAAAGTTATTGTACCCTGCAGTTGCTGTGTCGTGCTGTGCTTGTGAGGTTCTATGATAAAGGGAGAGCCCTCTGAACCTTTCTAAGAAAAGGGCCCTGTGCTTCGCTCCTGACAGGTGGCCACAAAGGGCATCAATAAGCACTCTAGCTTGCTTTCAGTGGGTGTACTCTCTTTCCTTGCTAAGAGGAAGACCCATTGACTGTGATGACCTCTCACCAGATACAGCAGCTGCTAAAGTCCCAGAGGTCTGCTGTCACTCTGCAACCAACACCACAGCTAGACCTGTAGAAGGACAAGAAAAAAAAAAACAACTGAGTACATTGTGAACCTATACAGTCTGCAGTCTAAGTTCGATCCCAAATCAAAAAACAAAGTAAAAGCAGAAAAAACAGTGTGGGCAATACAGTCAAGGCCATGGATTGTCTTTGTGTTAGAGTGGTAGATCTGATAAAGGGCTGATAGCCTGAAAGGGCTTATGCATTCTGTTTTCTTGTTATTTTATTAAAAGTGGTTTTAAATTGGCCTTGGATGTGTTAACCATACTGTTTTTTATGCTTTTTCATTGTGAACCTGTCCAAGGAAAGCAAGGAAAAATGAGACAATAGCCTAAAAAGATAAATATACAGTTATTCCAAAAGAAAGACTCTGTGGATTCATAGGTACATACTGGACTAGGATATTGATCTGTGAGGATCTTTAGAAGTCTAGTCATACATTCCCATGAAGTTTTTGGGTCACAAATAATTCAGAGATGAGCAGAATGTTTACATGTATCCACTATCCATGACTGACAGTGGTGCTAAACCAGAGATGAATTTATGGTTACCTATCCATTTATCCAGATTACATTTGAATCATAAGAGAGGCATTTTGCTTTATGTGAAGAGGAAGATGATCCAAAGAAGTGGTATTCTCTGCGATACATATCTAACCCTCCAACATGTTCTATTTATGTTGCAAAAGAGATTTAAATCTCCTGAGCAAGTTTTTATGCACACATTGGACTTGCAAATGTGCAGTAGGTCTAACAAGATAGGGTCTGTTTAGGCTCTGTATGCAAGGCAGAGATCATCCCACAATAGCCTATATGACAGTGAGAAGAGGGGCAAGACCTTGAGATGATCTGCATAGTTTTTATGATTTGAGCCCTTGATTTTCTTAGTAAGAAAGTGTTGTGGACATTCAAATTCTGTCAAATGTTTGGGCAGGCATATACCAAAGGGAGCTAGATGAGTGTGGAATACAGTGCAATGATGACTGGAAATGGATGCTGTACCCTTAGTAATAAGCTGTGTAATGAAAAAGCACATTTTTTATCATAGTGGATACTTGGAAATCAAAGGACAGTTTGTTGTCTA
Source organism: Protopterus annectens (assembly GCF_019279795.1). NCBI lineage: Eukaryota > Metazoa > Chordata > Ceratodontiformes > Protopteridae > Protopterus > Protopterus annectens. The sequence goes on from NC_056745.1 coordinate 433,875,903, forward strand.
CATAGTTTCCCAGGTCCATAACTACTGGATCAGTTTTCAGAGGTGCGATGTCAATGTGACAGATACAAAGGACTTCTTGCTTGCTGAATGATACTGTTATACAGTTTGGCATTTAGTTTCAGTTCATGATTTTGACACCAGCTATTGGTTTGGGAAAGATCCTCTTGGATGATATTGGCATCGTCTTCAGAGTTTATAATGACACCAAGTTTACAGTTAACTACAAATGTGGTCAGCCATCAACATATAATGGTAACTTTGACCTCTGAGAAGTAAAGGCCAGACAGGAGTGTCCACAGGATTGAGCCCCTGGAGTACATCATTAGTGATGCATCTTTTGGATGAGGCAGCCACTCACCTTCATTTCCTTGGTTCTGTTTGTGAGCCATTTTGTTACCCAATGAGTTACACAGGGATTTACAGATAACCAGGAGAGCTTATTTTCAATACTATAGTGTTGGATGATGTTGAATGCATTTGTGAGGTCTAGCTAAGTAGTATGTATTGATTTGCCCTCATCTACTGCTTCAGTAACCTTTTTCAAAGAAGTCAGTCAGGACAAGGAGGGAGGATCTGTTGCTGATGAATCTGAACTGGCTTGGGTTGAGAGCTTGTAGGCTACCTATGCCATATTGATTAATTCCATAATGAGGTTGTCACTCTCTCCCTAAGCTCTGCCTCCCACTAGCAAAGCAGGTTGGAGTGGCACTGCCACAGTTCACTATAGTGATGCCTGCAATGCTTGCCAGAGTGAGATATGATACTCACGTCACCCAATGCCTTGAAAATCTGGTGCCAGGCAACCACTTTAGATAACAGGCCATCAAAATGTCCAAGAAGGTGCTCATAATAGTCCCCATACAGGAACTACAGAAATATCTTTGTCAACTGGTTTCACCAGGCAGGATCCTTGCAGAAACCAGAACCTGAAGAAGCCATATCCATACCACTGGTCTTCATAAGAAGTAGAATAGAAATCTGATGCACATGGCCACATGCTTAGACATCATATCATGTAGATCTCTGGGCAGCAATGGTGCAATGAATGTATCATTAGCTCAGAGTCATGCCGATGTGGGCTTCATAGATTCTATACATGAGCATAGTGTACACGTATGCACATTTCCCATTGACAGCAGGAGGGAAGGGTCAAATGTGCTAGCACTTCCTAGGTGTGATAGCACAGTGCATTGTGACAGCAGTTCAAAGACAATCATGATAAATTACCTCATTATCACAAAAAGTACCTGAGAGCTGAAGCTGAAGTGATAACTAGTCATGAGATAATCCATTCATGAAAACTTGCCCAAACTACAAAAAACCCTACTAAACAAAAACTTAAGCAATCAGTGTAGTCCACTGAAGCCAAAGGGAAGCACTGTTCTATTATACAAAACTATAGTAAACCTATAGAAATGGAATCAAAGCCATAGCTACCTGGTGTGGTACCTGATGCAGTCCCCAAATCTGGCACCCCCCCAACTCTAAAGTTGAGAAGCAAAAAAAAAAAACAAACTTCTTTCCAAGTTGTGGAGCAAAAAAGGTCTTCTATTCTGGCTGAAGACCAAACTAAATAAAAATGAATAAATAAAAAAGATATTCGGAATTGCTGCTTGCACTCCCACACCTATTGCTCGGGACAGCTACCCCCTTTGTCCTGCCCTAGCTCTGCTTCTGAATGGAATATATGAGATGAGCCTGGTTTTTATGATTCATGAACCACCTTGTCATTCCTCATCTTAAATCTCATTACCTAAACCTGAACTACAAGCCATTTCATGCATTGTTCATCTGACTTCAGTGTTTCACTCACACGCATACACACACACACACACACACACACACACACACACACACACACACACACACACACACACACACAAATACACACATACACACACACACAAATACACATTCACACTCACACAAATACACATTCACACTCACACATACACACACACACACACACACACACACACACACACACACACACACACGTAGATACTCACAGATGTCTACATTTTTTAATATACTTGTGTGCATACAGCAATCTGTACAGAGATGATGTCTGCAGGATTATGCAAATGTATACAGAGGTGGATAGTATCTGGGGAAAATAAGCCAGAGATTAACTAACTATCTGCAGAGAGACATAGTCCATAGAAAACTAAGGGAATATCTGTAGACTGATATACAGATGCATATACAGATGCAGCGCAGATAGACAGATAAAGGTCCAAAAAGTTTTACAGGGCATTTAGTAGGTGAAGTTCCTGAATACCAGATGCCTATCAGCATGACTTCATGACTATCATGTCAGTCCAGCTTGATTCCGCCTATGGTCCAGTTATTACTGAAGGGAGCAAGGAGAGTAGAGCAGGAATGGATCTGGTGCATCTTGGCCTCTGCATGCCCTTTGATTCCATGCTTCAAAAGAGGCCAGTGAAGAGAATAATTAGAAGGGGGCCAGGTCTGAAACAGACAGATGGATGGGAAACTAGCTTACAGCAGACAGAGAAAGAGAGAGAGGTAATGTATGCATGCAACCCTTACAGTAATGACACCAAGACTGGTGAAGAGGTAAAGGATGAAGTAACTAACCTCCAGCAAGAAATGGTGTAATATCAGTACTGTGCAGATAGAGTTCCACCACGATTTCATGCCAAAAAGTACAAGGTAATACACTATCATAGAGGATGTCCAAGGAAGCCAAACTTGAATGTATATATATATATATGCCAAAGGAAGAAGACCAGTGGCCTAGTAAGTCAGTCTAACTGCTGCAGTTAGCTGACATACACCTGTCCCACTCATGTCGTTGTTGTCCACTCCTTTCCTTGCTCAGTCATAACCAGCTCTGAACTCAGCTGCTGACCTATAATGTACCACTGTATCTGACAATATATTTGAGGAATGTTCTATCCACTTTGCGTTGTAGTATTTTCCAATGTCTAACTTGAAACTTTTGCTTTCCGGTTCCATCCAAGCCATCTTCGCCCCTCTGTAGTCATTCTCTTCATCTTCACTCCTTTCACTTATACCAAAACATGGTGGATTGTCGACATCACATTCCATCCTCTTCCATTGGGTAAGGGCTCAATATTCAAAGCATGTCTAAATCCCAACCTCTCCAAACACTTTTTTATCTTGGTAACTGTGTTACGTTTGGAAGAATGACCCTTGGGAGGACAGGATAAGGGAAAGTATAATTTGCCCCTTTACTATATGTTGCATAGTGGCTCAAAAGAGCAGATGCCAAAGTCAGTGGAATATTAGGGTACAAAGCTTAAACACTGGATTCCTGTGATGGTAGGATACTCATTCTAATGTGCAGTGGGTGTCTATTGTGACAACACTTGTTGGTTCCATAAATGAAGTGAGATTAGGGTAGAAGTGAGTGCATAACCATGTCACTAAAATGAGAAGGGATACAGAGGAGTGACTGTATGAGGACAGGTGTAATTAATATGTATACAAGGAAAAAAGAAGAAAGGTATGGCTATGACATGGGTATAAAATACAGTCAGGGAGCAGCTGGAAGGATAATGATTTTAAAGTTACCTAGGAAATAATGCTTCACAAAATTGGTGGCAAAGCCCTGGAACACAATGCTAGAGCAGTCCTTCCACACTCAGGCTTGCAAACACACTATGGAGTTATGTCATTTAGCATTCAGGAATGTTTTAAAAGGACCTCCCACTCCACCTTCAGCACTTTTTTCTGCATGCCAAACTACTTATCAGATTGAATAAGCATTTAAATGATTATGTAGTGCAATACAATCCTGTGAACTCTAAATTATAGGTTTAAATCCTACTACTGTCAGATGCATGCTAGGTGATCAGTGCTAAATCACTGAGTTTTCCTTTCACTCCAGAACATAAGAAAAAAAATGTAGCAAAGGGTAAAAACCTACGATCTGTCAAATTCATCAAAATGTGACGGATGGCCCCACACAGCTGCCTCACATCTACCTTTGCCTCATTCTTTCCTTGCTTTGTCTTAAGGATCTCTGAAGAATACATTCTAAGGCCCTCCCATGCATTTTTTGAAGTTTCACATCTGTCTTGAGCACTGCATCATACAGTTAACACCCAATTCTCCTTTTACCACTCATTGCCTTCTTTTCAGAGACAACTGTGACATTTTAGTAACCCTGCAGTGCACGTCTAACTAGCCTAGTGTCCATTTCTCCATAAGGCCACAAGAACAAGGCACAGTACAGCAGAATCAGCCTTGCAAGTGCCCTGTATGATAGAAGAACAACCGTTTGGCTAGGCTTATATAGGCCCTAGGGCCAATAGCCTAGTACCTACCTATGAACCTATGAACAGAGTATGATTCAACTTAGGGGTGAATTATGCCAAGTCTTTTTTCTGTTTTGTCATATATTTTGTAAGTTTCCATTTCCACAGAGAACAGCCTTAGACCCTAACGTTTGTAAAATGTGTTTTATTTGGCCAAACATAAACATAACATTATCAGTTTATTATTATGATTATTATTGTATTATTATTTATTTATTTATTTACTTATTTGGCATTTGTTAACCGGGTTGGTCCAACTGAGCAAACAAGCCCATTTTCAGTGGAGACCCGAGGAGAAAAGCTCCATGTAGATTATACAAAGCTATAGAATCTAATATGTACAAGATCAAAAACATGATAAAGCAAAAAAATCTGAGTTATGCATAGTATAATAACTAATGAATTTTTACAAAGTAAAATAGTAATCAAAATGGTAATAATAGAGTGCAGAAAGAGTAAGCAGATACAATATATAAAATGTTACATGTATGAGAAACTAAAGCAAACGTATAGTTTGCATGGAGTAAGTATATATATATATATTTATTTATTTTTAGTACAAAGAGTAAAAAAAATGAAAAAGATAAGAGTTTTTAAGTGAAAGCCCTCCTTAGAGAGTATACACCTGTTTAGTCATTAAGGCAGAACCTCGTGCGAGAGTTAATTTGAGGTGGTTGGGAGAGAAGGCGCTAGAGGGACAGGGATTAAGGGTTCAAGAGGGGGCATGGCAGCGACAGATCTAAGAGTTAGCTAGAATAGTTTTTTAGTTCTTTTTTTGAAAGAATTGGTGTGAGTAATTTTTCTTATGCTGGGTGGGAGTTTGTGCCAGTTTTGAGACACTGAATATTTCTAAAGTAATTTTCCAATAACCTTATTGGGTTTGTATATTTAGAGAAGATGTTGGTCGGTGCTTCTGAGAGAGTGTGTGGGTGTGTAGTAAGATACAAGATTGGTTAGAAAGGGGCAGGTATTGGGTTTGTTGAGTAGAAAGTGAGTTGTATAAAGTTGAGAAAGCTGAAGTTGGTGGGGAAATTCGAGCCACTATAGGTGTTTCAGAGCAAGGCAGTGGTGACAGGTACGTGTTAGGTTTCCAGTAAATTTAGCAATTTTATGGCATGTTTGTTCCAGCTTGGTAGTTAATGAGGATTGAAGGTTTGGTAAGGATTGGGGAAGCATACAGTAGACTTGGGAGTAAATAAGCTTGGGCCAGAGATATTCTAGATTCTTTTGTTAGGCATTTACTATTTCAATATAGGAGACTGAGTTTTTGGTTGTTTTTTTTTTTTTTTTTAATAGACTGTTGGACGTGGAGGTCAAGTATTATGATTATTATTATTATTTCATTTTAACTAGGTTATACAATCTGATTACAACAGATTCCTTTCAAATGTTTAATTAACAAGTATAAGAAAGTTAAGTAACTTGCTCTAGGCCATCCTGTGTACATGCACGGGATTCAAACTTAGGTCATCAGATTTGCACTTTAATGTATAAGCCACATTCCTCTTCATCTCATGTATGTATCCATAAATGTTCTGTCTCTTGCAGGGAAAGCACTTAAAGCACTTTGTTAACCTCCATCCTCTGGTGGTTTGGGGTCACAATGCATTTTCTATCCATCCCTAACACTTAAATCTGTCCCTTATCAGAGCAGTGCACATAACTCCATGAAGTAGTAAAGTGACGGATAACTCACTGCCTGTGCATTCCCATAATCAAGGCCAGCACAGGTACTAATGTATGCACAAACCATGGGAAGGCACTAGAAAGCAAACAGGTAGACTACCAAATTGTTTCTTGAAGTTAAAGATTTGGATTACAATGGGTATGACTCCCCCCCCCAAAATGATAACATAATGTTGGGGGGTAAGGTAAAATTGTATTAGACAAATTTGTGGTAATTCACTTTTCACTTTACTGATTAGATGTCTAGGCTTTATTTTAGATATTTTTATTACTGTATTTTGTGCATCTATCTAGTTGCATTGTATGCCATATGTCTATGCTTTTCTGTCATTACTTGACAGAATGGATCTGTCATATACATTATGCTTTTGTAGTGTCATGATTTTTAAAAAAGTTAAAAAAACTAAGGGCAGGATTTACGAAGGCTTGCACGGAGTGTAAGAGGCGTGTAACATGCCATGCAAGCCTCGCAATCCAGGAACAGCCCTAAACTCCGTGTAAGAGACCAGCTAAAACGTCTCTTACACGGACTGGGCGTGGACATGCTAAATACCTCACTTGCAGCCAAAAGGTATGCAAATGAGGTATATTAGCGATCCACGAAGCAGAAACCAGCCCGTGTAAGAGACGTTTTAGCTGCAGAAATGTACTCAGTTGACAACTGAGTACGTTTCTGCAAAATTCACAACGGAGCCATGTCAGCTCCAAATAAAGGGTGCATATGTGTCAGGCAGCATGCCAATAGCCAAATATGTGGCCATTGGCAAGGTAACCCGATGCAAAAATAATAAAAATATAATGTGTAAACCCAGCGCAGCCCCGCGCAAACAGGCTGCCCTGTATAAAACATAAAAATGAAGGTTATAAACCCACAAATGTGGGTTTTATGCAATACATGGAATGACAATGCAGGGACCAGCAGACCAAAAACAACATGGCCACCGTGTAGTGGTTGCTAAGGGGGGAAGCTGAGTGTAAGACATGTAACTAAGCATTAGTAGGCAATCTCATGTAAATGAGGGTTAGGATACTGAATCTCACAGTCACATAGCAAATGAGCACAGTCTGAGTAGTGTAAGAGATACATAAGGGGGAGGAATAGAGTAGGAGATAGGTGACATCACAGGGGGGAATGGTAGAAAGAAATGCAGTTCATTGGAGGTCAGTGTAACATGACAGATGACAGACACAGATCAGGGAAAGAGGAGTGCCACAACATAAGCATGGGAAAGTCAAGAAATGGAAGGTGTACACTGTTACTTACACTAAAGTTTCTTGCTGGGCATGCATGCGCACGTGTGCGCGCCATGAAGCGCGAGTAGGGCAGTGTGCGCACGTGTAAGGCAGACTAAGCATGTGGGAGCCTGTTGGCAGACTTGTAACACTGTTTGCACTGGTGTGAGTGTGTTTTAACCCGAATAAGACGATTGTAAACCGTGTAAGCATGTGTGCACACGTGTAAGCCACTGTGAGCGTGTTTCTGCTGGTATGCACGCTGCTCCCCCCTGAGGAAACAGAAAGGAAAAAGGAAGCAACAGAATTAGTAGGAAGCTAGCAGGGAATACTGCTGGAGCTAGCAGGTGAAAACAATTAGAAGCAGGCAATTACACAGGCAGAATAGTAGCCCAGCCCAGCACTTAAAACTCTGCAAACAGCAATGCAGGATGTTTCTCTCAAGAGACACTGCAAGACAGGAGTAAGCTAATAGAAGTGAAAACTGAAAAAGCTTCACTCAGAGCAGAAATGTTAGGGGCTGCCATAGCTGTCATAATGAGACATAGGCGACTTGCTGAGGGTGGTGACAATGCAGATGGTGCCAGACAACCCACAGTGAGGAGACGGAGAAGAGTGTACAGGCCCAGGGTCACCTACCACCGGTTACATGAGCTGGAGATAGTAGAGCATTATAGAGTGGACAGAGAGCTCCTGCAGCAAATAGTTGAGCTGTGCAGGCCACGCCTCACACACAGAACCAACAGAGGGGAACCCATCCCAGTGGAAACCAAGGTATGTGTTGGCCTAAGAATACTAGCAACAGGTACCTTCCAGAGACCAACTGGTGATATGATGGGGATATCACAGGCATCAGCCTCCAGGGTACTGCACCAGTTCCTGGATGCCATGTCAGCACATGTCGGTGATCATGTATATTTCCCCAATGCCCGTGAGGTATTGGCCAGCAATATGCGTCTCTTCCAGCAAATAGCGGAATACCCTGAGGTAGTTGGTGCAATAGACTGCACGCACATACGCATCAAAGCAAAAGCCGGTGAGCGGGGTAGGGCCTACATTAACTGCAAGGGCTTCCCCTCCATCAACTGCCAGGTCGTGTGTGATGCCCAGGGCATAATAATGAATGTGTGTGCTGGCTGCCCTGGGAGCTACCATGATTCCCACATCTGGCATTTGACGCAGCTGTACCAGACATTTGCCAGTGGGGACATCCCACACGGACACCTAGTGGGGGATGCAGGTTATGCACTGGAGCCCTGGCTGATGACACCCATCAGAAACGCGCACACACCTGAACAGGAACGCCATAATGAGGCACATGCACAAACACGTAATGTAATAGAGCGTGTGTTTGGGCTGCTCAAGTCATGGTTCCGGTGTCTGGACACATCTGGTGGAGCCTTGCAGTACACACCAACTATATGTACCCAAATTGTCATGGTATGTGCTATGCTACATAATATGATCTTGCGAAAACAGCTGCAGCAGGACCAGTATAGGGCTGGGCCATACAGCCCCCCACCATTGCCAAGGCCATCACAGGCAGAGCGTGACTCAGAGGAGGAACAACCTGAGCCTGCCCCAGTAGGCAGAAGGAGGTGTGCCCAGTATGCACTGGTCTTGGCAAAGAGGCAATGCATAGCACATACACTGGCTCAGTAGGAACCCTGGGAATGATACCCCCTCTGACTCACTCAAATAATAACAGGGATGCCTAAAATGACATGACCTGCTCACAAACATGTACAGGGAGTATAATATGCGCATCTGACAGAGGCAGCCCTGCAGCACCACCTGAGGCATGAATGCCATGTGTTAAGTAATGTAACACCATGTACTATATGCACACCTGAGGACCCTGACTAACATCCACCCTCACCAAGCATGAAGCCACAAAATGCAGATGGGATGATAAATAGCAATAACTGGCTGAAGTAATGCAGGTAGTCAAAGGGGAGCCAATGTGTTCCAGCCTGGGAAGACATGCGGAGCATGACATGATGCACCACCTGCTAGGGGTGGCGTGCACCTGTCAGTCCAGGCCCCATGGATACTGGCAAAGGCTGGCAGTACCCACAGCATGCCCTGAATAGGTAAGTCTCAAAACACAAACCCACCATCATAGGTACCACAAGGGATAGGAACCTAGATGTAATGCTACCCAATGCCAGAAGTCTAAACAGCAAGATGTGTGCAGTGTAAACGCACACAGTATGGAGAATGTAGATATCAGTCCTGTAATAGAAAACTGGGTCGAGGCTCACGTCAGCACCCTAACACTACCAGGTCACACATCATACTGTGCTGTACAGCCGCAAAACATGGAACAAGCTACAAAAGGAGGGTGACTAGCAATAAATGTCAAGGATAACCGCACCCCCATGTTGGTACCACAACAAGAAGCAGCATTAAATAGCCATGGTCAAATACCAATGGCTAAAACTGCCTCCCAGTATATAGCCTGCTGCAGACTACTGTCCTAATACCAGGAACTGCACCTGGCCTATGTTGGAATACATGAATATATCAAGCCCCCCAAACCACATTATAATGCTTGACTGAAAATACCCAGACATACAACGGGAGCATTATACTAGCACCAATACAGTCGGAGAAAAGTTCCCAGAATCCATAAACCAAAATGCCCAGGAACAACGTACCACTCCCACAAGAGGGGTAAGCATACTGGATGTGATAATCAGCAACACGTGTACTGGATGGCAAGATGAGAAGTGTATCCCTCACTGGTAAGACCAGACCATAGAGTAATCACACCGGATATACACATCCCGACCCCAGTCCCTGGCCAGAATACTACAGTGAAAAACATGTGTAAAGCATAGGTTTCACCCCTCCAAACCGATGTGGAATTCACGAAAGGCCCTGTGCAAGTGCAGAATATGGGACACACCGCAGAACATGTTATACAGGCATTCCATGAACACAGCCAGGAATGCTTGGAGTATGCAATCACAAATAACAACAAGACACAATGCCATACACGCAGGCATCTGGCATGCTGGACTCCAGCCATTACCAAACCATGCAAGAGAATGAGGAAGCTACCACATGATAGAGCAAACATAAAAAGGGAAGTAATCACTGATCAGTAGTATGGCAATAACATATGTCCACACATACAATCCACTAAGGCCAGCCACAACAAGTAGAATCTGTGAATCCAGAGGCAATGTGACACCTGTCCCAAGTACACAGACAACCACAACTCCCCCCAATAAATACAAATATATGTGACAGATGCAACCATGTATCCAAACCGGAGGTTGAGCTCCCCCAACTCAGTACTGTCAAAACTAGTCAGGAGGAGAAGGTAACCACATACACCACAAACCCAGTCCCACATAGACCTACCACAACTGTAAACCAAACACATAAACACAGAAAAACATTCCCGGAGGCCCTAATTACAAACACACCACACCAACAGAAGCCTCCAAAGCAGATCCCAAGCAACCACAACCTCCAAACATAGCACATGCAACACATAGTACACAAAGCTGGTGTGCCAAACAGTCACAGGCCAGAAGGAGAAACAACATGCCTGATACAGTTGTAATAGGTGTCTGTATAGGCAGACACACTGCTGTCCCACTCACCAGACTGAACAAGGGAAAGGGTACAGTAAGCTGCCTGTAGGCTGACACAATATGCCACATAACACAAGTACGCAGGTCACCCCAAAGCAAGCAGAAATATGATGCACTCAATGTCCATGCTGGTGTGAATGACCTGAGATGTACCTCACTGGACTACATGAAAAGAGACATGGATGAGCTCTCTGAGTATGTACCCCAGGCCGGTATGACACTGGCCGTGTGCAGCATCCAACCCTCACCAAGAATTATGCCACAGTACAAACACAGAATGATCATCTTTAACAGGTGGCACAGTTACAGCTGTCAGTCCAAGAGGGTCTAATGTCTGTCTGCTTGAGATGCCATGCATGACAAGCCATGCTGCTGTTCCAGGGATGGCTTGCACCTGTCACCCCTGTGTGTCTGGATACTGGATAAGGCCTTTGCCACCTCCATAGAGCCGTATGTAGGCAAGGCCAAAAAGACTACCCACCACCCTAGGAAAACATAAGTGGTAAGAAACATAAGGGTAATGCTGACCAATGCCAGATGTGTAAACTGCAATATGCATGCCCCTGAGGCACTTCCCAGTATGGAGAATATTGAAGTCTGTGCAGTGACAGAAGCCTGCTGCAAGCATAGTGATAGCACACCAGCACTACCAGGTTATACCACATATCATGCGTTATAGCCCCAACACCTGGACCAAAACATCAAAGGAGGGGGAGTATCCATATGCAGCACAGACACCCATACGGCCAGGTAACTGACAATGCACAAAGCAGCGGAGACCACCCATATGCACCTAAGTGTAGTCAAAACTGCTGCACAGTCTGTAGCATGCGACAGACCACACTCTCACACACAAGAACTCCACCCAGACATCCTGAAGACACTGGACAGTATGAATGTCCCACCAAATACCAGACAAGGTACTCACAAATTACCACATAGGTGGTAAACCATTATGTATGCAAGGAGTAATCGGGGACCTAGGGACACAAGTCAACAGTAATCTGTCATGTGACACACACAATGCCAATGTGGCTAGGAAGATTGTCGATATTGGACACCGTATCATGAAAGGATTCACATCTACATCAACAGAGGTCACTGTGCCTCTGTACTGTTCCCTTATCACACCCATAATCGAGTACAATGACTCATATGGGATGTACCGTACGTGACACCTGCAGCGGTTCGGAAGACCTCAAAGGTACCCCACCAAGAGGATAAAGGGTGTCAAATATATGTCATATGCTGCCTGGCTGTAGACAACCCAGCTGAATGCAGTCACAGACTGCCTACACAGAGGCATTGTATGTCTGTTGTACAAGGCCATGTCCAACACAGGAGTAATGGACATGCTCCACCACAGGAAATCAAAGCCATTGGAGCTGTGACAGTGACAGATGTCAGCCTCAACACATAATGAAATAGGATGTGCTGGTGGGACAGATACATAACCCAGAGGCTCCCCACACCCAGAAACAGGATCCCAATCCATGTTAGGCAGAGCCCCTCACTGACACCCCTCAACAAGAATATTGCCAAGTGGATGGATGATCGTACATGTATACTGGGGGTCTTCACTGTGTCACGACCAGACAGAGGCACAGTAAAGAAAATCATAAATGGCCATAATAGTCACATAGCAAGGCGTGAAAGACACACACACTCTGGCTTGGCTTACTAATACCCTAGGGTGGATAGCCTAGTATGAACCCATGAACCTATGAAGATACAAATTGTACAGGACACTAAGGATAATCACAAGGCTTACTTAACTGATGGTAGGAAACATGTTGGGAATCCACAGTTATGCTCTGAATCACACAGATATTACAAACAACATACCAAACACACACACATATTGCCAAAATACGACCTGACAGGTGCAGTACAAACCCCCCCCCCCCCCCAGAATGCAAAATATCTATCCCAGCAGACTGCTGGTTCCCTGACATTGCAGATGTTGAGGTAACAGCCATCATCTGCAAAGCAAAACACACAGCAGCAAAGGTATGTGATGGTGTCCTGGGCTGAGGCCAACATGGACTCCAAGAATAATGGAATGCCAAATCACACTACTGCCCAATGTCAGCCTTACCACAGGATATGTACCAAAGAGCAGTGTACAACAACAGTGGTCCTTCACAACAAAGGTGTTGCCTGAATGGATACTGCAAACTACCACCCCAGCCTACGGAAAGGATCAGTATGTACCGCAGACATAAAGCTATCGTGGACCTACTGATACTGGACCCTACACAGTGTGGCTGTCGTAACTGCAGATCCTGTCCCTAAACATGTTTGACCCATTTGAAGCAGTCATTAAGGTAATTGATGAGGGCAATGTGGTCCACACAGTGTAGCTGGACCGTGCATATGCTTCTAGACAATACCCTACGAGTTCAGTATGGATATGTTCACCAGCTTAAATATATACCCCTATGTCAGTAGAGGGGTTGCAAACCAGACCGAGGACAGAACTGACATGGTCAGACATGCTGCATCCATGTCAGACTACAAAGCAGATATGAGTGGCATCCCACAAGGCTTGGTCCTGCCCCCCCCCCCATTCTGTATATATGTCCCATAGGTATAGCCCAACATGGAAGGACTGTGACTGAACATGTATGCAGAGGAGTACAAACAGCCCACCATATCCGACCCCCAGCTGACACAAGCAACCCACAAAAGGGCCACCTACAAACAGACAACTGGAGCCATAGCCATGTCAGCAAGCTAATTGCAGAACTGTGGATAGACAACCACCATGGATATACAGTAAGTGCCCACAAATTACCACACAGGTGCTAACCCATTACATACCTAACATGTAATGAGAGACCTGGGGGCACAAGGTGATAGATATCCCGCACTGGACAAACATGTGGCTTTAGTGTTCGCAGAAACATACCATATACCCACCCAATTATGAAGGTTGTCAGATGTAGATAAGGGGAGGTCACTGTGGCTCTGCAGTCATCCTTCATCAGCATCACAATTGACTACAATAGCCCCTGTGGGATATACCTCAGCAGACACCTCCATCAACTGTAAAGTCCACAACAGTACCCCACCAGGAGTAGCAAAGAGCATGAACAGATGCCATGTGTTGCCTGAGTAAACAAAGTGCAGCCCCACACACTGCCTTACTTCCCAGCTACAGGCAAGCTGTGCCTGATGTATGAAGCCATGTCCAACCTGGAATCAATGAACATGCTGCACCTTGTACAATCTGAATGGCAGTGAGCTATGCACATGAGAAACCTGAACCCCAGCACTGACATACATAGGACAAGCTGTACAGAATGATCCATAACACAGAAGGCACCCCCACTCTTGAGTAGACTCCCGGAACAGGTTAGCCAGAGAGTCACCTATCGACACCCCTCAAGAGGAATCCCGATGAGTGGATGGGAGATGGTAGGTTAACCCTGGGTATCACTGTTATGTCAGAGGTAGACGGAGGCACAGTATACCAACCATGACATATGTCATGACAAACTCCAGTTACAATGTGTGTCGAAGGACAAACACACCCTGTGACTAGCATCAGAAATGGCCTAGGGAACATCGCTAATGTTTGCCAATGTCCACCTATGTTGTGAAATACACTACCAATGTTGGACGAGCCTGGTGTAGGTAGTCCATATTTGAACATAATGCAACATGGTCATATGTGCACAACTGGCCCCTACACAGTCTGTTGTGCACACTATGAAGATGTCAAGCAGTGATAGGACTAAAGCCAAGGATACTGTCCACCACAGTGAAAGTACTGAACCAGTACACTATACGGTACTACAGTGTTAGGTCATTATGAAAGTATGTTGACAACTGTCTGCAAAGTATCCCATGCAATCCCCGCAGGCACAGTATAATCCCTGTTGTGGCAGACACGAAGCAGTTGGCCAGTTAGTACACAACATGACACCCAACACACAACCATAAACGTGAGATATTGTTGAAGTTCACACACACCCAAATATGTGGTGGACTTCAGAGTGCAACATATGGAAAGCTCACACTGGGCATGCTCGCACACTTTGATAAATGAGGCATATGTCAGACAACATGCCATGGAAAGGCAGAACTGGGCATGCTCACACACTTAGGCCATATCTCCATTTAGCAGTTGGCCACACATATCTGGTATTTGTACGTGTCATTCCAGGAACCAACCACAACACAGCAATCTGCCCAGTGCATACAGTAAATGACTACAGAGACATAAGTGATATAGTGGATCACCATCATATGCAAACATCTTCCACAGATACACAAGTTGGTCATAGGAACAGGGAATGCTATGGCAATAAAGACCTGCAAACAGTAGAACAGCACAACAAATATTGTGTATCTGACAACTGAACATATGGGTGTAGAGGTCAATACTAGGCTTGTTGCCCGAGGGAATGACAGCTCAGCCAGAGTGTGCTTGGCATCTGCATCCCCAGTACAGTAGGCTACTGTGCCACTGTAAAGTAGGTCACATAAGGCAACGTGTGAGGCTAGTGAGCTGTGCCTCTGTCAAGCAGGGGCACAGTGGAGATCCCAGGGTTTGAATGTGCTAAGCCACAGCCATGTTGTTGGTGTGTGCTGGAAGAGGGTTGCAAAGGATCCCTAACAGTAAGTGGCTGTCAATAACAGACTGAGGGGAGCCCTATCTGCATTGTCTGGACAATTCCACTGTCAACACTGTGTTGTGATGATTATGTGGGAATGAAGTGTCGTGCCGGAACTGTTCACAGATGTCCTCCCTCTGTGGGCTACAGCTCTGCAATGTATTAGCTCACTCTGTCTGTTGGACGGCTCATATATGGCTGGAGTACACCTGACAGGTGTCTTGTTGTGGAGCAGTCATGGGTATATGTGGGATAGCATGATCAATGCAAACCATACACATGCTCATAGAATGCAATTGTCAAGGATTCTGCTGAGTGGCCAGTATAGTCCCCCAGCATGGGTCCTTTGAAGTCGGCCACCCCAGTCTTCACAAGTGTAGAGTCTGCTTGTGCTAAATACAGTTTGTGTGCAGTGACAACCTTGCCTGGGGGTGGGGATGGGATATGGATGTCCAGGGAAAGGTGGGTATGGTCAGATATCAACAATGGTGGTCTACCTCTGGTGTGGAACAGTGAGTACCCATGTTGCAGATGGACAGGTGTAATATGTATTCCCCCATGTGGCTGTGGTTTGTGGTTCTGCCATAGCACATGGACCCACAAATTGTAGTGGCTGTAGGGTAAAGTGGTAGAGGCCTGAGTAGTTCTCACACACAATATGCCTCTACCTGATGTTAACAACTGGAATGGTGTATGTGAACACCTGCATATCCCGGCACTGTTCCCAATGAAGTTAAGTGTGTGTCCTGGATGTGGGTGTGGTGTTCTGGACTGGTTGTGTTGTGTGTTACAGGTCCTGTGGTCACGAATCATGGTATAGAACATAACCTACCAGTGCGATGTGCATATCTGACCCTGACGTAGGTGGCTGCAAATGCATATATATGCTATCTCCCACCTGACAGGTAGTACTAGATGTACATAACTCTGTAGAAATAAAGATGTCAGCACCCTATAAATACTGCAGGTGCAGACCAGCTGCCCAGTAATTCGGTTAGCGCGCTCTGCTAATGCATCGCACTCAAGTGTCATAATATAGGTAGGTAGGAGTTTGAACCATGCAATTGCTCAGTGTGTGTGTGTGTGTGTGTGTGTGTGTGTGTGTGTGTGGGTGAGCGGGGTTGATGTGTGTGTAAGTCTGTGTGAGGGAGATGTCCCTTTGGGCAACTGTGAAAGCACTCTACAGGATGCACATTCCCCTATCTCAGCACGGTTGATGTCAGCACCCTATAAGTACAGCAGGAGAAGGACAATCTCCCAGTAATTCGAATAGCACGCCCTACTAATGCGTCTGTCATGAGCGTCATAACATAGTTAGGTAGGGGTTTGAATCCTGCAACTGCCCAGTGTGTGTGGAGGGGGGTTAGTGTGTGTGCAAGTCTGCGTGAGGGAGATGTCCCTTTTGGCAACTGTGAAAGCACTCTACAGGATGCACATTCCCCTATCTCAGCACGGATGATGTCAGCACCCTATAAGTACAGCAGGAGAAGGGAAACCTCCCAGTAATTCGAATAGCATGCTCCGCTAATGCGTCTGTCATGAGTGTCATAGCATAGTTAGGTAGTGGTTTGAATCCTGCAACTGCCCAGTGTGTGTGGAGGGGGATTAGTGTGTGTGCAAGTCTGTGTGAGGGAGATGTCCCTTTTGGCAACTGTGAAAGCACTCTACAGGATGCACATTCCCCTATCTCAGCACGGATGATGTCAGCACCCTATATGTACAGCAGGAGAAGGGAAACCTCCCAGTAATTCGAATAGCGCACTCTGCTAATGTGTCTGTCTCAAGTGTCATAATATAGTTAGGTAAGAGTTTGAAACCTGCAAATGGCAAGTGTGTGTGTTTAGATGTGGGGAGTTTGTGTGTGTGCAATTCTGTATGAAAAACGTGTTTTTTTGCAATCAGGAGATCACTCTACATGATGCACATTACCCTTTCCAAACAGTGATGATGTCAGCACCCTATACATACAGCTGGAGAAAAGACACCTACTGCTAATCTGAATAGCGCAGTCTGCTACAGTGTCATTCTCAAGTGTCATAACATAGTTAGGTAGGGGTTTGAAACTTGCAAATGGCAAGTGTGTGTGTGTTTGGATGTGAGGAGTTTGTGTGTGTGCAATTCTGTATGAAAAGCATGTTATTTTTGGCAATCAGGAGATCACACTACCTACTGCACATTACCCTTTCAAAACACTGATGATGTCAGCACCCTATAAGTACAGCCAGAGAAGAGGAACCTCTGAGTAATCCAAATAGTGTGCTTCGCTAATGCGTCTCTCTTACGTGTCGTGACTTAGTTAGGTAGGGGTATGAATCCAGCAAATGGCAAATGTGTGTCTGTGGGGGTAGTAGGGTGTGTGTAAATGCAAGTGTGAGTGAACAGATCCTTTTGGCAAATACGACAATACACCAGATGCTGCATATTCCCCCAGTAAACACAGGGGATGTCACCACACTATCAGCACAGACAAACAGGGCTAGTTGGCCAGTAATGCCAATAGTGCGCTCTGCTACTGGGTCTATTACCATTGTCAGAGTACAGATAGGTATGTTTTAGTAACCCACAACTGCCACTTGTGGTTGTGTCACACATTATGACCTTGTGTGGGTCTTTGTGCATAACAATGCATGCCATTGCCTAAACCAGCAATGGCAATGCACACATGATGCATGTGTGTGACACACATAAATACCTGTGACCTGCAGTAGGTACCATGTCTGACACATGCCTTGAGTGGATAAATGGTATTTGCAATGCATAACAATATGACTGTGTCTTACTGTGCAGAGGCCGCACGTGGTATGTGTCTATACAGTGTGGGTGTATATGGTAAAATACCTACAGCAGGGGATACACATCTGGTCTGGGCCATATAGTCTACATGTAGTTGATGTACAGGTGCTGCATGTTCCCACCTGTTGTGGGAGTGGTAACATGTCATTCCACTGCAATTCAGTGACCACATGCTGGGAACCCTTCAACTAGTGTGTTGTATCTACAGTAATGCTCACGCACAATGTTTGGCTGGATGCAGTCCAGCCATATAAAGACAGTTCTTGAGACTTGCATATTGCCAGTGTTGTTATGGAGGATAGGTGGGTTTCCTGTGTATGGGTGGGTTGTGTGTGCCAGGCTATGAACCAGACGGCAGTCTGACACACTTTTAGCTGCACATGAATAGGCCCTGATGCTTTGTGCTGTGCCAACAACCTGGAGGTGTGTGTATCTGTGGTGCCTTGGGATACCACCCCCCCGTCCAGTGTTACATGTGTAGGGGACGACAGGCATGGTATGAGGTATAACCTGGCAGTGATGGGATGCACCTGTGAGCCGTGAATCAGGACTCTGGTACTGCATAGACATTGTAGTTCACCGTGCTGAGGACAGTGTCCAGTGCATGCATCTTGCGGTGTATACTGCTGGTGTTGTGTAGCATCACTGTTAGTGTCCTATCCTGTGTGATACCCGCGGAGGTGGCTATGTTATCCATGTCCTGCAGCATAAGGCAGTATGTGTGTATCAAGGGGCTTCGCCAATATACATTGGGCGATGAGTGTCACGTGCAAGCTGCCCCTCGCACACATTGTAGCTTCCCTAGCATGTAAGCACACGTTGACAGACAGTGGATACCCTATGAATGACATTGGAGACTGAGCAGAATGTAGACATAGAACACCCTTCCTACATATAGTGGTAGCATACCTGGTGAGGGTATGATGGCAACCAAGATCAGGCTCATACTGGCCCATGCCACATGCTGAGAGATCCCTTCTATGTTCCCTATCATGTAGTCCAGGGAGGTATGTCTCAGGTCATCCATAGTGGCATGGTCAATGACTGAGTCATATGTGTTCATGCCTTTGACTGACTTGTATGCATGTGTTTTGTGGTGGACCATAGTGCCCCAGAGGCATATCACTGTGACCTTCACCATGTACAGCCTGTTGAGTGGGATCCCACTGCAGCGGCCAAGAGAGGTACCTGATACATCTGTAGCAGGTGTGTTGTGTAGCCCTATAGGCTGTGAGTGTGTGGCACACAGGATGTGTGTGCCATGTGTGGCATGTGCTCTGTTCCGACGTAACATATGCCTGTGTGCCAGCTGCGGAGGTGTGTGATGCTCAGGCAGGATGCTATTCTGAGTCCCCACGTATGCCCCAGTGTGTTCAGCTTGCTGTCAGTGCGTGTCTATGTCTGACTGGTATTGTAGTCACTGTAGTATGACATGCCACCTGACAGGGTATGGCATTACTGGGTTCAGAGTGCTCAGTCCCCAGATTGGCTATGTGGTGGCATCCCACACATGTGTTGTACGTTCCTAGCCAAGGGTGATGGTTGACTGCATACATGTGGCAGCTGTGACATTGCCACATGACTCACATAAACCACAACTGGACCATAGAGGTGATTCACAGGTTACCTTTGCACATGCTACCCTAGTAGTGTGATTGCCATGGTGAGTACCAACACATAGGGCCAATGGGGAACAACATATTGAAGGAGTGTATGTGTGGGTGTACTGCTACTGTTTCATAGCACTGGCATATATGACTGCACACGTGGGTAAATGCCAGGTAAGACATGTGCAATGTGTCACAGGCAACGTACATGCGAACAGGACAGACAGTGCCGTTCTGTCATGTGTAAACTTGACATACGTGTAAATGCGCTATGCAGATGTCACTAGGAGTCCACAGAAGCACTGTAACTCTGCATTGCAGGTGGAAGCAGTGTTCCAGGGAACCCCAAGTGAACATGCATGCAAACAAAGCTACAGTAAGCAGGGCTGGAAGTAGTCCATTGTACAACAAAGAAGGGGTAACACTAACAGTAGGTAACAGTGCAAATATGTAGGCACTATCAACATGTACCCAGGAATGCACAGTGCAGATGCCCATGGTAGAACTGATATTATGTCATAGTTAATTGTGATTTGGATTACATTGGTACTGCACACATATCAACATGCGCAAACATCCACATTGCATTACTGTACATGTCCATCATTGCATATCACTACTTGCATTAGCTTCCCCCCTGTGCTACCCATGTATGTGGCTATCTGTTGACATCCTTACCACCGGTATGCAATTATGTGCAGCTGTTACACTTTGGTACGTACTATGGGTGCAGATAACAATTCAGGACAGTCGTACGATTACTGCATCAGGCATGCTGGAATATACACACAGTCATATCAGCACACTGTACTGTTACCAACATGATACTACTAATACACTTCTATGTAGTCACCCTGTGCATCAGAAACATGTTTACCTGTTCCTGCACTGATGTTGGAGATTGCAGGAGGTGGCACGGTTTCATCATATGCACAGGGTGTGAATTAGGTATGCCTGAGTCTGCCACTGATACCACCAATTGACATGTGTGTGTATGTGTGTTGGTGAGGGACAGGAGTACAGGGTAGGGCACTGTTGGTGCAGTGTGTGCATGTATGTGGTTGCCGTAGGTGTTAACATTTCGCATGTGTGTATGCACGCACACAGTTCCACCTCATGGCTGCCATATACAGGGGTTTGTGGACAGCCACAGACTGCACCAGGCAGGTCATACAGATCAGTGTCTGTGGGCACGGACACGGTACCTGTGCCAGGCAGGGGTGCTATGGACTGTATCCGGTACTAATCCAGACTGGGTACTGTCATCAGAAGCGGGAGTGTGTTGATTGGACACAGGTCCCTGTTTGGACTGTCCAGAGCCACGTGCACATAGTCTCCTGGGGCGTTCCGATGACAGCACAGACCCAGCATTGCTGGGGCTGCTGCTGGCACTATGGGGGCATACGCGGGCCTGTTGTCGTCTGCGCCAACTGCCAGCTGCTGCTGTTGCTGGCATACTGCCACGTCGACACCGCAACCGCCCACCATTGCCATGGCTCATGGACATTTGGTTGTGGAACTGCTGTAATATGTCCCCACAATGTCTGTCTATGACATCGGTGAAATTACGGATAGCATCCGCGATATCACGCATACTGTCAGTCATGGCTGTGTGACATGCTCTCAGCTCCCTCAGACCCTGTCTGGTGTACCTTTCCATATGTGACTGTGCCTGCATGACAGCCCGAAACATAGCTGAGGTTGACAGACCTCTTTGGACACATCTGCCAGAGGCAGTACGCCCACGGATGCTCCCACGAGAACCCATGGGTAACTGTCTGTGTGGTACCATCACAGGACCCTGCCCATGGCTGCTGCATGGGGAAGCATGTGCCACAGATACCACATTACCCTGGTCAATGCCCACTGTATCCTGTCCATCACCTAGGGACAATGGTGACAAAGGATGTACTGGCAGGATGACTGTGCGCAATGATGGGGTTGACAGCTGTGTACTGTCAATTGGCTGACCAATGGCGGACCCTGACACACCTTCCTGTACCATTACACAGATGTCATCATTACCAGTACCTGTGGCACCAGATTCAGGTTCCCTGCTGCAGGACACCAGAGCAGTACCAGAACCTGTGGGAGGAAGGCAGGAAACACAGTTTACAGTGTCCATACAATGTTACCAGTGATGCACTTATGCACACATGCACACATGCACACATGGACACATGCACACATGCACACATGGACACAGGCATACATGCACACATGCACATGTGGACACATGCACACATGCACACATGCACACAGGCACACGTGCACACATGCACACGTGGACACGTGGACACATGCACACATGCACACGTGGACACATGCACGCATGCACACATGCACACGTGGACACAGGCACACATGCACACGTGGACACAGGCACACATGCACACATGCACACATGCACACATGCACACATGGACACAGGCACACCTGCACACATGCACACATGCACACCCCGCAGTATACACACAGAGCACTACTGAGTTACACTAGTATTACTAGCTCTATCAGGACTCTTATAGGTATTATTAAACACACTCACCAGCATGGATGGCCTGCCTTGCTGTAACACCGGAGGGACCTGCATAAATGAGGAGATTAATGTCAGTGGGCACAACTGTGCCATTGATACTGCATATGATACAGTGCAGTAGTACACCAGTTGCCTTTCACACGTCAGCTGCTGATATTGCCAATATCACACATGTACAATTACATACTATGTTGACAGCTACATACCACGGACACACCTTACACATGCATAAACTAACAGTGTACAGAACAGTCAAGTGTACATATGGCATATTACCTGTACGCTCCATGTCGTGCTGCTGTGTGGATCCAGCCTCCATCATGATGCAGGTGTATTGCTGTTGCTGTTCCGGGGCTGGAGCCACAACACTTAGGAGTAGCCCCTCCAGTCTGGTGAGGGGGGGATGTGTGGCCACCCCACCTCCTGTGGCAACCTGTTGCCTGTGGATATCCGACGCACGCTGACGGACATTTCTGATTAAATCACTGCAGTGATGTCGTACCTGCTCATATGTCCTATTATGCGTTCCAATGTCGTTTACCCTATGGACAAGGTCTTGCCACAGTGCAGCCCTCTCCTGCTGATTCTGGCTGGTGCGGGAAAACAGTATGTCATAATCCCGCACCAGGCTCTGGTGTATCTCCTCATCCTCCACTGCAGAGTAGGCGGGATTACACTGACGCATCATCTCCCTGGAAGAGAACACAAACAGGATATCAGCAGACTATGTCAGCAATATATGGCACACATACTATACATGATACTCAAGTGTAGTGATATACTACTACTCCCATATGGTGCATGTGTGTGTCTCGTGGTGGATACACACTTACATGGCCAGATATCAGTGCTCAGCCAACACCTGTGCAAAAATACCTGCCACATTCCATACAACATAGTAGCATGCCCCATCGGTCAGCACACTGCGACAGGTCCAATGCACAACCTCACTCTGGGGATTCATACCAAGGTACTGTATGTGGAACGCCATCCACTAGTGTGATGTGGACACAAGTTACTCGGCCTGGATATACATATCCCACCACCACCACCAGCACAGTAGACTACTTTGATATGTATGTGATTAGACAGTTATTCACTTGTTAGGACTGAGATGGTATCCATGCAGCCCACTGGGCCAGTGGAAACCACAACCCACACTGCTGACCCCTTTGCGAATGCTTACCACGGACATCCCACAGATTGCATGGAACTTGCACACACATTTCTAACCCAGACCCTATGCACAAAGGTTAGGCATCCTGTCCGGTGGACCCCAGCCAGAGGCAGATTGTATAACAATAGCAGGAGGCTACTGCAGGACAGAGCAGATTCACATTAAGGGAAGGCATCTCTGGTCAGCACTGGTAATACGCTATGGTCTCTCATAACAATGGCCACGGCCTACTCTGGGAGGGAAATGGCCATGAACACTATAAATAACCACAAGGCCTTCTTCAGTTATGTTACACATATGGACCAAACGCCTCAGATATGCTCTGAGTTAATACACACCTACTTAACATTCACCGGACACACAGATATTGGCAACATTCTTGCAGACAGGTTCGGTGCACGTATTCCCCCTCCTTCTCCCCCACAAGTAGAAATACTTATCACAGCTGAATGTAACATCCCTATCATCTCACATGTCCAGGTGAGGGCCGCCCTCAGCAAAGCAGAATACACAGCATCACTGTGACCTGATGGTATCCCTGGATGTGTGCTACGTGCACTCCAAGAGGACATACAACCGCATATAAGACTGATATTTAACCTTGGCCGTACTACAGGATATGTACCTGAACACTGGCATACAGCAACAGTGGTCCCACACCAATAAGGAGGCACCTCTACTGACCCTGGGAACTACCACATCATAAGCATAACCAGCCTGGTCTGCTAAGCTATGGAATTTTTCAGTATGGGATGCATATACAGCGATATTGGGTACCTGCAGACACTTGTTCCTGGCCAGTTTGCCTTTGTTATGGGCTGATCCTGCCTTTTGAACCTGGTTGACCTTTCAAAACAGTCACTACAGCCATTGATGAGGGCAACGCACAGACAACTGCTGCCAGGATCATGGCCTAACACTGACTGACATGTAATGTATAGTCATCCCCTTTTGGTGGAACTACATACACACAACATATCACATGGACATACCTATAGATACAGACCTATGACACATTTGGATGGTTCACAGTATGCAGACTATTAACCTGCTACTTTACATTACCTGTGTTTGCCGCAGCTGGTTGCGTTACCACTACTTCTGCTTCCTGCTGCTGCTGGCACGGCTTGCTACTGTCACTGCTGACAGCTTAGACTCAGTGTGTAGCGTGTGTATTTTTTTTCTCTCTCACTCTCTGTCTCTGTCTGTCTCTCTCCCTCTGTCTGCTTCCAGACACATTTGGATGGTTCACAGTATGCAGACTATTAATGTGCTACTTTACATTACCTGTGTTTGTCGCAGCTGGTTGCGTTACCACTACTTCTGCTTCCTGCTGCTGCTGGCACAGCTTGCTACTGTCACTGCTGACAGCTTAGACTCAGTGTGTAGCGTGTGTATTTTTTTTTTCTCTCACTCTCTGTCTCTGTCTCTGTCTGTCTCTCTCCCTCCGTCTGCTTCCAGACAGTGCAATGAACATATTGCATGTGTGGAGTGTTAGTACAGGATGCTTTTGTAGGTATCTGCATAGGTCAATGTGATGGCCTCTGCACCAATTGTAAGCCAGCATTTGCTAATTGCATGCAGCCAGTTCTGTACTGATTGCAGTTCTCACTGTGATTTCAGGACAGTGCTATAAAAGGGTATGTGAGATAGGCATTGCCCTTTCAGATTGTAAGGGCGGGGACCATGCTGGTATGCTGTGGACACTGTTCTGTGAGTGTAAAGGTTAGTATCTCTCTCATGATTCAGGCTGTGTTGTAGATTCACATTTCTCCATTCCTCTCTCCTGTTCCCTGTAGTAAGTGTGTATGCACAATGACACCTTCAACTATATATATATATATATATATATATATATATATATATATATATATGTAAATATACATGCATTTATATATGTACATTAACCTGACATTATTACCTACTAGCTACCAAATAGCATGGCTGTTTCTGTTTACACACTACTATTATGGAAATCCACTAGTTTTGACAGTAATTCTAAATTACATGCTTTGTGTACTACACATCCTATATTCCATTTACATTCATTCCTACTATTACATGATATATTTATTTTAGCACAATGCTCTTGTGTAAGAGTCATGGCTTAGTGGTAGGTTATGCAGACTGCTGTTTTCAAGGTCCTGGGTTCGGGACTGACAGTGGGATTTTATTTTGCTTTTGAACTGACTACAGGACCTGTCAATCAGAGTGACTAAGGCACTTTTAAGCAGTTGTAACCGGGTTAGCGCTGGTTTGCCCGGAGCTCCCACATGCGCACTGGCGTTCAGCTCCGAGCACACCCGCTTACAACCGCTTAACAGTGCTTACTCTGGCGCACACCCGCGCTATTTTCTTTGAAAGAAATGAAAATGGGGAGACAGGAAAGTGGTGAAAAAGGGGTCAGAAAGAGGGTAAGACAGTAGGGAAACAAGCTTGGGATTTGCAGGAGGGATGTAGGTAAGGCCCATAGCTACCCATTTCTTCATCAGCAACAGCTGTGCATATGTATCTAATTTGGTGTGACATTTGAAACGTTCCACCCCTGAGAGAGGTGTCAGGACAACAATAATACTTGTTGTACAGCCAGTTGTAATTGATAGTTTCCATATCCAGCAGACATGTGTGCGGAATGGGCAGCTATGTATGGGGCGTAATTTTTTTTGGGGTACAGAGTGCCCTTTTTTTTTTTTTTTTTTTTTTTTTTTTTTTCGGGTGAGAGTGGTATGTCAGGTGAAGGAAGTCGGTATAGCTGGGGAGGTAGGTTGGGTAGGTCAACAGACAAGACAAACAAGACGCATACAGGGGTGGTGTATGACACGTGTGGGGGGGTTACACAATTGACGGGTACGGAGGTTTCGATATCCAGAGCCCATGAGCCCACAGATGGCAACAGTGGAACTGATATCCCCACCCATGGGCAGTTGCCACTGTTCCTTCACTGCCCAGGATGGGGCTGTGCTGGGGGCTGTGTAGGCCGGGCAACAGGCATGCCCGTAAGTTGTGCCACCTGTGCCTCAAGCTGGCGTAGGGGCCCAAGAACAGAGTCCTGGATCTCCCTACGCACCACAGTCCGGACGCTACGAAGGGTGAGTGGTGGTTCTCCTCCGGCCACACTTGCAGAGGGGGGATGAGCCCCATCCCCTGCAGCGCTTCCACCCGCAGGTGACACAGGGCCACCGGAGGAGGGTCCAGACTGGGCACTAGTGCCAGGTGCACTCGCCAGCTGAGGTGGGAGAGGTGGGTCCGCTGGAACCCGCTTTCCCTGTCGTCCTATGTTTTGCATTATGTCATGACAGTTTGGGTTAGTCACATATAATACCATTCACAATTAGTTGTAACAGCATGCATTAGTATTCCCATTAACCAAACATCCAGATATTCACACCATTGAACAGCGAGCATAACACATCCATAATTTGAACAGCAATACACAGTCCAACAACATGCAGGGTTGATTGATGGCAACAGACCATCAGGTTTGGATGTATGAACAGGGCAGATGCATCAACGGACATGCAAATATTTATGGCCCAACAGGACAAATGTCCAGGGGTGTTAATTGTGATTGCACATACCATTTTCACGTGGAATGGGTTATATGTGGTTATAGGGTGGGGTGAAGAAAATAATATTAACACCTTCGAATACCAATACATATGCTGTACATTTCTAATAGCTGCACATATATACACACTACTGTTCTAACTACAGTTTCCTATATGATAACTACTTCCATTTGGTGATAGGACTGTTACTGCTACATCAATATACATTTTATTGTTCTTCATACACATTCATATCTGGCTTTGTTCAGCTACATCATCCTGCTACATTTGCATTATATATCTATAGACAACTGTGGATGTTTGGTATGTCAGACAATCATACTATCTGCATATTGCAGACTGAGAGCAACATATCCAGATTTTGGGATACACATTCCAGCTGCAGCAACACTTTGAACAGATTTCACTGTTTGGTTTTGCTTCTCACATGCATTTCATTCTGTACTGACTGCAGTATACTTTATTCAGGGGTTATTACTACTTTATTGGTGGATTCATAACACTTTCTCACACTCTCTCACTTGTTTTCATTTTACTATTCAGAATGGTACTTACTTCTAGGCTTTATTGACATGTTTTGCCTGTAGTTATTACAATCCTTTCCAGCAGTCTCACTTCTGTCATGTTTCAGTATTTCAACAGGGGTATATTTCACACATGTGATTTGCTCATCTTCTGCAGCTGTACTTTTCAGCCTGCTGCTGGTTGTGTACTATTATATTACAGGTGGGGCATCTTTATTTCAGACTTTATTTCAGACATTTAAATTTTTTTGTTTGGATTACAGACTGCAACACACTTTTGTAATCAAGCAATACTTGCAAACACTCTTACACTTGTTACTTGCACATTCTATTACTTAGTGACTACACTGCACTCTTTTGCTAACTGTCATACTTTTATATTTCTTTACAGTTACTGGGAGAGGATTACTGACCTGCCTGGTGGCGCAACCGCACCAGCCTATCGCCATAGGCTCTGCGGTTCACAGAATGGACACCTGCAGCTGTAATATAAATGAAGCAATATTGGAATACACATCTCCATAATATCAGCTAGTTTAATTTCTTACATACATAATTACATGTAACTTACTCAGTAGTGGAGCGTTGGGCATTTGCCGGGCCTCCTGGATCCAAAGGTTCAATTGGTCCTGCTTGCGTCTCTTCCGGTCCGCATGGTGGTGATGAACCTGCTCACCAGTCCTTGGAATCCCTGTGGCACTGGTGAGATCATGAGCCAACCGGTCCCACGCCTCAGCCCTATATGCTCCCCACAGGACCTGGCCCTGCATGAGTTGGGCCTCATGATTGTGGACTAGGAGCCAGACCATGTATCTGGACTCCTCAACGCCACACCTCTGTGCTCGAAAGCAACTACCCTCACCTACTCCTGTCATTCTGGCTGCAAGTCAGTTCTACAATCATTTATGCTGTGTATTCCCGCCTATGGGGCTTATATATGCCGTTTTTCCCGCACATATCTGTGATTGGCCATTTTGGAATAGTATCAACTTCACAAAACCTGCTTTGTCATGCTCCACTTTGTATTCATTCCTATATATTTGCTATTACTGCATTTATAGGTCCTGCTGTCATGGCTTAGTGGTTCAGTACCTTGACTATGTTGCATAGTATCCTGGGTTCGAACCTGGCCACTGCTTTTTATTTTTTATGACTGTCTAGACAGGCTGAGGGGTGTGTCTGTGTAAAGGCAGTTTTGATACGGCTTGCTCAACGTTGCCCGTCGCTTGTTGGCGCGGTGCGCAGCTCTGCGCAAATGGGGTATGCTGGTTTACGCCTCATTTGGCTATCAGCATGCATATTACGCTCAGCTCAGCTAGGGGCACACAGTTTCAGTGTGTTAAACCGCTGCTCACCTACGGGCACTCATTTTGCACCTGTTGAACCACTGCTCACCTTTGGGCACTCATTTTGCACCTGTTAAACCACTGCTCACCTACGGGCAGATGCACTCACCTTGTTAAACTGTAGCTCAGCTATAGGCACATCTGGCATTTTTTATTATTTTGTTATCTCACATTTCTTCAAAATAAATGGACGATTTCATTACATTTTACATGAACTATGATTTTATATGTGTACATGTTTGTCAGGGACTTGTTTCGTGCTTATTTTACTAAAAATAAAAATTGGTGTTGTGGGGGCTTGAACCATGAATGCCTACAGCCGATGTCTCTACCGCTACGCTATTGCTTCTTGGCTTATTTTGCATATGTAGTTCTTATATGCTTTTCCACTGACTGCTAACTGTGGCTAAGCTACGGGCACGCCCGCGCAAACGAGTGCACTCACGGGCAAACATCTTTACGTTTAAAAAAATATATATAAGATGTTCATTTATATATTTTATGTTCATAGTCTGTGGGGGCATGTGTTGTGTTGTGTTGTGTTTATTCACATTTCCATGGCCTCTGTCGTGGGTGTTTACTTTGGGCAATTTTACTCTTCTGAGGGCGTGTCCGCTTGCAGGGCTCGGCCTATGGACACGCCCCCTACTGTCTTCCATGGACCGTGTTAGCCTTCGGTGTGATTCAGCATGCCCTCATGCATATGCTTGACATGCTGACATCACACCGTTTAACTGCAGCCTCCGTGTAAGCCATGTATCTCTTACACGGAGGCTTCGTGAATCCTGCCCTAAGAGGTGTTAAAGTATTCACAAACCATGTCAATGTGCTGTAAACTTAACTTTCTGTTATACACAGCCACATGAAGGTGCTGTAAACCTAAGTGCCTAAATAAAGTTGGGGAATTAATCAATTGTTGAAGGGCTACCTTGCCTCCACTGGCCTCACCCCACCCTCCTCCACTACACACTAAAAAAGGGATCCACCAATACAGGACAGTCCTTTTTCTTCTGGTCACTCTTCCAACTACTCTGCTTCATTCCCAAAATGGATATGCAAATACCAGATTGTCAACAGGAGGACAGCTGTCCATGATACCAGGCCAGAACAGGGATGACATCCTGAAACCCCAAACTGAAAGTAGGTGAGCTGCTTCTTTCAGGTGTCTTGACCATGTAGAAGTAATTCAGTGCAATTGTGAACTGGACAGAAAAAAGTACAAAAAGCTGGTACACTGATACTGCTTGTGACAGTGATAAATGGTTCCATGATGGGAGGGGAAATGACAGTTTCAAACCCTGCTCTGGAGTAAAAACAAAAAGTTCAAACAGAATTTGATAGTTGTTTTCATGTGAACAGGCAAAGTCTTTCACACCTCCCAGGCAGTGGGCTTTGATGTTTGCATCCTTTTTTCCAATAAAATCACTTCTAAAGCCGCTGCACCTTGGGGAAAGCAGGAAGTTCACCTACAGTAACCGCCATCTCATTTGGAGTATGTTTTCACAGTCAAGCAGTACCTGTTGCACTCCACAAGTCTACATACTATCTCTACTCCCACATCTGTACGATTTGCACAAAAAAATTCCCCTTGTTCCATTACAACCCTACTTGTTAGTATACTTTTCTGGACTGGCACCAAACACTAATTTTCTGTTATGTAATATACTTCCCCCATCCAAATTAAACAAAACAAATAAACCTTTATCAATATCTTTTCAGCTACCATTTTCAGGCCATAATTTCAAGTCGAAGTTTTCTTTTTTAACTGCATTCTCTTCTTTCGTTAAAAATTATACAACGCGTTGCACAGAAGTTTGATTTCATTCTTTTTTCATTCATTTTTGGTTGCAGGGGAGCCACAGTCTATCCCAAAATTCCATGAGTACAAACCACAGAAGCTGTACCTGAATAGGACACCAACCCCTTGCAGGATCGACATAGATAGTCACTGGCACTGCATGCATATACCTAAGGGCAAGTTTTCTGAGGCATGCTAATCTGCCCATGGCACATCTTTGGGATGTGGAGAGGAAAGCAGTGTAACTTTTGAAAACTCAACGGGACAAAGGGAGATGTGCAGGCTCTGCATACATAAAGCATTCCAGCAGGCAGATAATCCACCTAGAGAACAAAGCACCAAGAGGCAGCAATTCAAATTGCTGTGCTTAAAGGCCATGCTCACTCTCTTTTATTTTTAATTGCAGAAAATACTGTTCCTGTTCAGTCTGTGCACTTACAGGGCAGTGAGCCTTTTAAACATGTTTATCAGCAAACTCCTTCGTAAAATGAAGGAACACAATGAGCAATTACATATGCATGCATGAATTAATTAGGTAATTTGTTAATTTGTTGTTTACTGTCTTGATGTTCAAGTAGTGCTTAAAAGCCAAGCATAATGTGCAAAAACAAAGTGCTTATTGAAGTAGCAATTAATACATTGCATTATTAATTAAAATTGCATTCATGCCTTTTTAACAATTCTCAGGTTTCATCCATGTGCACTGTCCTCAACAAATTCATTTACAACACGTCCAAAGAGACAGTATCCTTCTGTGGAAAGTCTTAGTACAGAAAGTCTTGTGCTATACTGCTTCATGGAGTTAAGGTCTGCAGTGCACTGAAATGTTGCTATGTAAGTTGCAAATATACTTCAAAATTAAAAAAAATTATAATATCTAGATTATGTAAGTGAAGACAGGTATCAAACTGGCAGACTGCAGCACAGTTAGCTGAAATACAAGGAGCTTATTTCTTGATTGTTAGTATGTAAACTCTATAAGATAGTGGGGAGGGGAGTTGTGGGGACCACCCAGTTAATGAAATGTTCACTCAAGTACTCTTACTGCAGAGGTTCCAAGTGTGTGTGCTGAGCCTGAACGGCATTCCACAAACTTAAATGTTTGCAGTTTTCATGGCCTAATCAGCTACCTGTCAAAGAACAGCAACAAACGTGGCAAGAGAGGATTCTTTTCGCTCTGAAATAAGCTAAGCTGCTTTCATTAATCACATTCTAGATATCTATGCCAGTGAATCATTTCCAAAAGGGTTAGTAATTAATGTCAACAGGACCAACCTGAAGATGATACCAATGTCAGGATGAACTGCAGAGGCCTTGGGACCAAACTAGTACTGCTTGCTAAGATGAGTGATAAAATCCCTGCACAGTTTTTGCTACACTTGCCCACACAAATAATGTACCTAAAGCAATACACTAATGGTATTTTGTCGCCCTGTGTATGTGTTCACAGATACATGAAGTGCTAACCAAATACTTACTAAGTAAATAAGGACAGCACAGAGCTGCTGCTATATTTCAGCATTTAAAATACAATTTTGACTGCCTCAAAAAAAAAAAAAATCGTTGTTACAGGCATGTACAGAGCTTTATTCAGCCTTTTCAGCACCAGGACGTCTTGAAAATATAAGGCTCCTATGTCATATCAGCAGCATATACAAATTACTCTGCCCCCTTTCTCTATGTGAATTTGTTAAACAGAGAGTTATGCGGGACTTTCACTAAACAGTTTTAGACAGAAGCTGGAGAATACAAAACCTGATAAGTGGTCTTTAAAGAAACTGTTGTCTTTAAAGATTTCGAAGTAGCAGCATTAGTCAGGAATTCAAATTTAACAGGAAACAGCTTGAATATGAATATATTTTGGGAATAAGCAACAATCTCTAGAGTGTGGTAAACAAATGCGAGCAACAACTATGAAGTAATATAGAAAGCAATAATTAGAAAACCCAGTAGTAATAATAATAATAATAATAATAATAGTAATAATAATTCCATTCAGTAATTGGCCAGGTAGAATGATTAAACAGACGCATTTTAGTTGCAACTCAGACAAAGTTTGCAGTAAGAGTAAAAAAAGCTACAGGTATTTTACAGTTCGAAATATAAAGCAAAATATATGAAAAGTCAGACATATTATAGAAAAAAAATCTGGTTAACGGCATCCCCTAGGCACTGAGATTTCTCAGTTGAGTTATGTTGTATGTACCCAAGGCGCAGAAAAAAGGATGATGCAGAAGTCTGTGTAGATACATAGAAATATTGTAATACAACCTTAGTTTTGTCCGATGCTTTGTGTGCAAAAGGACAAAAAAACAACCATTACTGTCAAAAGCAATTAGTTTTTTAGTTGCTCTTAAAGAGACGAAAAGGCAGTGTTTGGTGTAACCACGCTAGCAAGGTATTTGGAGCTGCTGGTTTCTTGTATAGAATGATGGCCTGGCACTGAAAGTGCAAAGTTTGTTTTATACAGAGTGTATGAACTGCCCAAAAGCACTTCCTTAGCTTTCTTATAGGTAAGTGCTAGCAGTAATTCCTTAGCTTTCTTATAGGTAAGCGCTAACAGCACTTCCTTAGCTTTCTTATAGGTAAGTGCTAGCAGCACTTCCTTAGCTTTCTTATAGGTAAGCACTAGCAGCACTTCCTTAGCTTTCTTATAAGTAAGCGCTAGCAGCACTTCCTTAGCTTTCTTATAGGTAAGCGCTAACAGCACTTCCTAAGCTTTCTTATAGGTAAGCGCTAGCAGCACTTCCTTAGCTTTCTTATAGATAAGTGCTAGCAGCACTTCCTTAGTTTTCTTATAGGTAAGCGCTAGCAGCACTTCCTGATAGCGATAGCCTGGTAGCCAGTTCAGTTCTGTTTAACTGTTACTAGGTTCTTTAGCACTCATATTTGATCTATTGTGTAAAGTGTTATATATCTACGTTGATGCACATTGATTGAAGCTGTCAGGAGTAACAAGGCTGATGAAGAAAGAGGAAGAAGCAAAATACTTACTGTGCCTTGTACTATACTTACTGGGCCTTGTACTATACCTTTTACTATTAGTGAGGGATTAAAGGGAAGGAAGAGAATCAGTGTGTGTATTTTACCTGGCATATGATGTAAGATAATTTTGGAACCAGAGATGAAGGAAGTCATACATAAAGGAGTACACAGTTAACAAGGAAAGAGACAAGAAGTAAAAACACTTGGATAAGTCCATAAGAAAAGAACCTGCAAGTCTCTCACAATCCATGTTCATGTACAGTCTGAGACTGAAAAAAAGAGTGCTATTGGTACTAAAGAATTCCTTGAAAGTGAGTGCTTCCTGGCACAGAAGTCTACAGGAGAATATGGGGCTTCCAATACCTGGTTACCAGTTATTCAAGTACTATAGCAAGGAGTTACCAGTTTATGAGGCATTTCCAACACTGGATATGGGAACCATAGCTCTGGGACTTTCATTGGCTTTGGTATTTCATTTGTGGCAGGTGACAGGTTATAAATAACACACAGTAAGAATACTATGACATCATTACTGATTTATGAATTTGGGAAAGAGTGTATGTGAGCTGAAATGTGATCCATGATTTTGAAAATTTTGGAGTATGTGTTTTTTTGTTGTTGTTTGTTTTCTTTTGTTTTTTTTGTTTTTGTTTTTTTTTGTTTATGAGTTTTGGATAGTGTGTATGTGAGCTGAAATATGATCAACTGATTTAGAAATTTTTCAAGTACGTGTTTTATTTTGGGGATACTTTTGGTATAAGGAAACTGATGGTGCTGACAGAAGCTTGAAAGAATATAGCAAGAAGAGAACATGGAAAATGCTTGATTAAACGTGACAGGACTATAGAAAATAGAATGTGACAGTACAACCAGCAACTCCAACAGTTTCAAAATAATGAGTGTCCCTGCCAGAAATTAGACAGATGTTTTTGCAGAATAGCTGAAGATTGCTTAAAGATGCTAATGGATAGTGCAGTGTTGCAGCTGTAATGTTGTCACCTCACAGCAAGAGGTTATCATGTTCAGTTCTGCATGTTCTCCATATGTTCATGTGGGTTTCCTCTGTTTTCCTCCCATGTTACAAAGACATGCATCTGGAGTGTTTCTCCACAGGACCCTGCTGAAAATTGGCTTTGTTCCAAGTCGGACTTTCCTGGTAAACAAAGTTCTTTACATCAACTAATAAAAAGTTTAAAGGTTGATTTACATGTTTTTTACTTGGTTAGACAATGACCTACTTCTGCAGCTTAAACATTAATGATCATTGGTACAAATGGCCACTGATATTTTATTTCCTTATTTTTACCAAGTAGGTAGATTGGTCTACTGACCCTTTTCAGCCACACCCTAGACTTTGAGAGCAACTTAGAAAGTGCATATGGATATGATACAGGAAGAATTCTGCAAGATTTAAAAATAATGCCCCATGTTTTTAGTTACTTGCGTCTTGCCCAACTGAAGGACTCTGGGATTTCGCAAGCCAATACCATCTAAGGCAAACTGCTCCATTTATCCTCCACCATCATCATAAAATAAAAAAAAATCCTAGGGAGGTCTGATTTTTCCACCCTCTCTTAATTTTCTAATAACTTTCAGTCTTACTGTCTCACTCCATTCTAAGCACAACACCAACCATTAACTGTTATTTCTCTATAAGCCCATAACGTGTCTTTAATCACTACCACACTGAACAAACCCAAACTATTTAAGCTCTCTGTGGATGGGAAGGGCTATAATCCTCTGATTTTGATATTTTTTTTTCTACTACCTACAACCAGTTTAATATCTGTAGCCAACCTGGGCCACAAGATATGCATGTGCTACTTTACATTAGGCCTAAAAACAGTCTATAATAAAGCATGAGCATTTCTGGGGCTGAAAAAAGAAAAAAAGCAAATACTGAGCACCACTGAAATCATACATAAACTGAAAACACACTGCATATGTATATGTCCCTTCTGCCTCTGCTCTCAGATCAGCTTCTTACTCAACTCCTTCCACAGCTTCATATAATCAAAGGTGTGATGTCTTACCCCCCTGCCTTGATAGTTGCCCTGTCAAAAGATCCACACACCTGCTAAGCAATGGTATAAGTGAGTAAATAATGTGTATGCATGTATGTATGTGAATATATATATATATATATATATATATATATATATATATATATATATAGAGAGAGAGAGAGAGAGATAGGTGTGTGTATATATATATATATATATATATATATATATATATATATATATATATATACATATATATATATATATATATATATATATATATATATATATATATATATATATATATATATATATATATATTTATATATTATATATATATATGTATATATTTATATATATATATATATACACACACATAGAGAGAGAGAGAGATACATAGATATAAATTGTGTACACACTCAAAAATATCCACACGTGTGTCTGTCCATGTGTTGCGCGTCTGTATATACATATATATATATATATATATATATATATATATATATATATATCTAGACACACACACACACACACACACACACACACACACACACACACACAGGGCAGGATTCACGAAGCCTCCGTGTAAGAGATACAAGGCTTACACAGAGGCTGCAGTTAAACGGTGTGACGTCAGCATGTCATGCATATGCATGAGGGCATGCTGAATTACACCTAAGGCTAACACGGTCCGTGGAAGACAGTAGGGGGCGTGTCCGTAGGCCGAGCCCTGCAAGCGGACATGCCCCCAGAAGAGTAAAAGTGCCCAAAGTAAACACCCATGACAGAGTACATGGAAATGTGATTAAACACAACACAACACATGCCCCCACATACTATGAGCATAAATTTATATAAATGAACATGTTATATATTTTTTTTAACTGTAAAGATGTTTGCCCATGAGTGCGCTCGTTTGCGCGGGCGTGCCCGAAGCTCAGCCACAGTTAGCAGTAAGTGGAAAAGCATATAAGAACTAACTATGCAAAGTAAGCCAAGAAGCAATAGTGTAGTGGTAGAGACGTTGGCTGAAGAGCAGGCAGTCATGGTTCGAGCCCCCACAATATCAATTTTTATTTTTAGTGAAATAAGCACGAAACAAGTCCCTGACATATATGTACACATATAAAATTATATTTTATGTAAAATGTAATGACATAGGCCATTTATTTTGAAGAAATGTGAGATAACAAAATAATAAAAAATGCCAGATGTGCCTAGAGCTGAGCTACAGTTTAACAAGGTGAGTGCATCTGCCTGTGGGTGATCAGTGGTTTAACAGATGTAAAATGAGTGCCTGAAGGTGAGCAGTGGTTT
Organism: Protopterus annectens; assembly: GCF_019279795.1. Lineage (NCBI taxonomy): Eukaryota > Metazoa > Chordata > Ceratodontiformes > Protopteridae > Protopterus > Protopterus annectens. The sequence goes on from NC_056745.1 coordinate 433,913,017, forward strand.
AACACGCTGAAACTGTGTGCCCCTAGCTGAGCTGAGTGTAATATGCGTGCTGACAGCCAAATGAATCGTAAACCAGCGTAACCCGTTTGCGCGGAGCTGCGCACCGTGCCAACAAGCTAACCGACGGGCAACGTTGAGCAAGCTGTAACAAAACTGCCTTTACACAGACACACCCCCTAGCCTGTCTAGACAGTCATAAAATATAAAAAGCAGTGGCCAGGTTCGAACCCAGGATACCATGCACCATAGTCAAGGTACTGAACTACTAAGTCATGACAGCTGTACTTAGAAATGCAGTAATAGCAAACATATAGGAATGAATAGAAATTGGAGCATGACAAAGCAGGTTTTGTGAAGCTGATACAATTCCAAAATGGACAATCACAGATAAGTGCGGGAAAAACGGCATATGTAAGCCCCATAGGCGGGAATACACAGCATAAACGATTGTAGAACTAACTTGCAGCCAGAATGTCAGGAGTAGGTGAGGGTGGTTGCTTTCGAGCACAGAGGTGGGGCGTTGAGGAGTCCAGATATATGGTCTGGCTCCTAGTCCACAATCATGAGGCCCAACTCATACAGGGCCAGGTCCTGTGGGGAGCATATAGGGCTGAGGCGTGGGACCGGTTGGCTCATGATCTCACCAGTGCCACAGGGATTCCAAGGACTGGTAAGCAGGTCCGTCACCACCATGCGGACCTGAAGAGACATAAGCAGGACCAATTGAACCTTTGGATCCAGGAGGCCCGGCAAATGCCCAACGCCCCACTACTGAGTAAGCTACATTTAATTATGTATGTAAGAAATTAAACTATCTGATATTATGGAGATGTGTATTCCAATATTACTTCATTTATATTACAGCTGCAGGCGATAGGCTGGCGCGGTTGCGCCACCAGGCAGGTCAGTAATCCTCTCCCAGTAACTGTAAAGAAATATAAAAGTATGACAGTTAGCAAAAGAGTGCAGTGTAGTCACTAAGTAATAAAATGTGCAAGTAACAGTGCAAGAGTGTTTGCAAGTATTGCTTGATTACAAAAGTGTGTTGCAGTCTGTAATCCAAACAGAAAAATGAAAATGTCTGAAATAAAGTCTGAAATAAAGATGCCCCACCTGTAATATAATAGTACACAACCTGCAGCAGGCTGAAAAGTACAGCTGCAGAAGATGAGCAAATCACGTGTGAAATATATCCCTGTTGAAATACTGAAACATGACAGAAGTGAGACTGTTGGAAAGGATTGTAATAACTACAGGTAAAACATGTCAATAAAGCCTAGAAGTAAGTACCATCCTGAATAGTAAAATGAAAACAAGTGAGAGAGTGTGAGAAAGAGTTATGAATCCACCAATAAAGTAGTAATGACCCCTGAATAAAGGATACTGCAGTCAGTACAGAATGAAATGAATGTGACAAGCAGAACCAAACTGCAAAATGTGTTCAAAGTGTTGCTGCAGCTGGAATGTGTATCCCAAAATCTGGATATGTTGCTCTCAGTCTGCAATATGCAGATAGTATGATTGTCTGAAATACCAAACATCCACAGTTGTCTATAGCTATATAAAGCAAATGTAGCAGGATGATGTAGCTGAACAAAGCCAGATATGAACGTGTATGAATAACAATAAAATGTATATTGATGTAGCAGTAACAGTCCTATCACCAACTTGAAGTAGTTATCATATAGGAAACTGTAGTTAGAACAGTAGTGTGTATATATCTGCAGCTATTAGAAATGTACAGCATATGTATTAGTATTTGAAGGTGTTAATTATATTTTCTTCACCCCACCCTATAACCACATATAATCCATTCCACGTGTAATTGGTATGTGCAATAACAATTAACACCCCTGGACATTTGTCCTGTTGGGTCATACATATTTGCATGTGCATTGATGCATCTGCCCTTTTCATACATCCAAACCTGATGGCCTGTTGCCATCAATCAACCCTGCATGTTGTTGGACTGTGTATTGCTGTTCAAATTATGCATGTGTTATGCTCGCTGTTCAATGGTGTGAATATCTGGGTGTTTGGTTAATGGGAATACTAATGCATGCTGTTACAACTAATTGCGAATGGTATTGTATGTCACTAACCCAAACTGTCATGACATAATGCAAAACATAGGACGACAGGGAAGGCGGGTTCCAGCGGACCCACCTCTCCCACCTCAGCTGGTGAGTGCAATTGGCACTAGTGCCCCATCTGGACCCTCCTCCTGTGGCCCTGTGCCACCTGCAGGTGGAAGCGCTGCAGGGGATGGGGCCCGTCCCCCCTCTGCAAGTGTGGCCAGAGGAGAACCACCACTCACCCTCCGTAGCGTCTGGACTGTGGTGCGTAGGGAGATCCGGGACTCTGTTCTTGGGCCCCTATGTCAGCTTGAGGCACAGGTGGCACAACTTATGGGCATGCCTGTTGCCCGGCCTACACAGCCCCCAGCACAGCCCCATCCTGGGCAGTGAAGGAACAGTGGCAACTGCCCATGGGTGGGGATATCAGTTCCACTGTTGCCATCTGTGGGCTCATGGGCTCTGGATATCCAAACATCCGTCCCCGTCAATTGTGTAACCCCCCCCCACACGTGTCATACACCGCCCCTGTATGCGTCTTGTTTGTATTGTCTTCTGACCTACCCAACCTACCTCCCCAGCTATACCGACTTCCTTTACCTGACATACCACTCTCACCTGAAAAAAAAAAAAAAAAAAGGGCACTCTGTACCCAAAAAAAAATTACGCCCCATACATAGCTGCCCATTCCGCACACATGTCTGCTGGACATGGAAACTATCAATTACAATTGGCTGTACAACAAGTATTATTGTTGTCCTGACACCTCTCTCAGGGGTGGAAGGTTTCAAATGTCACACCAAATTACAAACATATGCACAGCTGTTGCTGATGAAGAAATGGGCAGCTATGGGCCTTACCTACATCCCTCCTGCAAAACCCAAGCTTGTTTCCCTACTAACTTACCCTCTTTGTGACCCCTTTTTCACCACTTTCCTGTCTCCCCATTTTCATTTCTTTCAAAGAAAATAGCTGGTGTCGCCATAGTAAGCACTGTTAAGCGGTTGTAAGCGGTGTCGTGAGCTGAATGCCAGTGTGCATGCGGGAGCTCTGCGCAAACCAGCGCTAACCCGGTTACAACTGCTTAAAAGTGCCTTAGTCACTCTGATTGACAGGTCCTGTAGTCAGTTCAAAAGCAAAATAAACTCCCACTGTCAGTCCCGAACGCAGGACCTTGGAAGCAGTAGTCTGTATGACTTACCACTAAGCCATGACTGTTATACAAGAACATTGTGCTAAAATAAATATATCATGTAATAGTAGGAATGAATGTAAAGGGAATATAGGATGTGTAGTACACAAAGCATGTCATGTATACTTACTGTCAAATCTAGTGGATTTCTATAATAGTGTGTAAACAGAAACAGCCATGCCAGTTGGTAGCTAGTAGGTAATAATGTCAGTTATTATACATATATAAATGTATGTATATTTATATATATATATATATATATATATATATATATATATATATATATATATATATATATAGTTGTAGGTGTCAGTGTACATACACACTTAGTACAGGAAACAGGAGAGATGAATGGAGAAATGTGAATCTATAACACAGCCTGAATCATGAGAGAGATACTAACCTTTACACTCACAGAACAGTGTCCACAGCATACCAGCATGGTCCCCGCCCTTACAATCTGAAAGGGCAATGCCTATCTCACATACCCTTTTATAGCACTGTCCTGAAATCACAGTGCGAACTGCAATCAGTACACAACTGGCTGCATGCAATTAGCAAATGCTGGCTTACAATTGGTGCAGAGGCCATCACATGGACTTATGCAGATACCTGCAAAAGCATCCTGTACCCCCACTCCACACATGCAATACTTTCATTGCACCGTCTGGAGGCAGACAGAGAGAGAGAGAGGGAGAGAAAGAAAAAAAAAAAAGAAAAAAAGAAAAGAACACAAACAAAAACACACGTAAGACAAACTAAGTTGAAGCTGTCATCAGTGTCAGTATCAAGCTGGGCTAGCAGCAGCAGGAAGCTATAGTAACAGTAACGCAACCAGCTGCGACAAACACAGGTAATGTAAAGTAACAAGTTAATAGTCTACATACTGTGAACCCTCCATATGTGTCATTGGTCTGTATCTATAGGTATGTCCATGTGATAAGTTGTGTGCACGTAGTTTCACCCAAAGGGGATGACTATACATTACATGTCATTCAGTGTTAGGCTATGATTCTGGCACCAGTTGTCCGTTTCAGTGAGGCCTGTCTGTAGGATGTGTGTGTCAGCTGGTGTAACGACTATGGCGCTTAGTTTGCAGTCATCTGGGAACTTTGACATCCGCAACCCGCATATGTTTTCTTTCACATCTGAGAATTAAATGCCAAACAAGAGGGGTCCTAGGACAGAGCCTTGTGGGATACCACATGTGACTGGCTTTGAGTCTGACATGGCTCCTGCAATATCGATATTATGGATTCTGTAGTTCAACCAGTGTACAACCCATCATGTGACATATGTAGTAACATGTAAGCTGATGAGCGTGTCTATGATGCCTGAGTGGAGTACTGTGTTGAAGGCCTTAGGCAAGTCCAGGTAGGCTGTATGGACTGCTTTGCCCTCATCAATGGCTGTAGTGACTGTTTTGAAAAGGCCAACCAGGTTCAAAAGGCAGGATCAGCCCATCACAAAGGCAAACTGGGTGGGATCAAGTGTCTGCAGGTACCCAATATCGCTGTATATGCGTCCCATAATGAATCATTCCATAGCTTTGCAGACCAGGCTGGTTAAGCTTATGGGGCGGTAGTTCCCAGGGTCAGTAGAGGTGCCTCCTTAGTGGCGTGGGACCACTGTTGCTGTATGCCAGTGTTCAGGCACATATCCCGTAGTACGGCCAAGGTTAAATATCAGTCTTATATGCAGTTGTATCTCCTCTTGGAGTTCACATAGCACACATCCAGGGATACCATCAGGTCACATTGATGCTGTGTGTTCTGCTTTGCTGAGGGCGGCTCTCACCTGGACATCTGAGATGATAGGGAGGTTACATTCAGCTGTGATAAGTATTTCTAAGTGTGGGGGAAAGGGAGGGGGGATACTTGCACTGAACCTGTCTGCCAGAATGTTGCCAATATCTGTGTGTTCAGTGAATGTTAAGTAGGTGTGTAGTAACTCAGAGCATATCTGATGCTTTTGGTCCATATGTCTAACATAACTGAAGAAGGCCTTGTGGTTATCTATAGTGTCCATGGCCATTTCCCTCTCAGAGTTGGCCGTGGATGTTGTTATGAGAGACCGTAGCTTATTACCAGTGCTGACAACAGATGCCTTCCCTTTATGTGAATCTGCTCTGTCCTGCAGTAGCCTCCTTCTATCGTTATACAATCTGCCTTTGGCTGGGGTCCACCAGACAGGATGCCTAACCTTTGTGCATAGGGTCTGGGTTAGGAATGTGTGTGCATGTTCCATGCATTCTTTGGGATGTCCGTGGGAAGCATTCGCAAAGGGGTCAGCATTGTGGGTTGTGGCTTCCACTGACCCAGTGGGCTGCATGGATACTATGTCAGTCCTAACAAGTGAATATCTGTCTATTCACATATATATCAAAGTAGTCTACTGTGCTGGTGGTGGTGGTGGGATATGTATATCCAGGCCGAGCAATTTGTGTCCAGATCACACTAGTGGATGGCGTTCCACATACAGTACCTTGGTATGAACCTCCAGAGAGATGTTGTGCATTGGAGCTGTCTCAGTGTGCTGACCGATGGGGCTTGCTACTATGTTGTATGGGATGTGGCAGGTATTGTTGCACAGGTGTTGGCTGAGCACTGATATCTGGCCATGTACTTGTGTATCCACCAAGAGACACACACGTGCTACATATGGGAATAGTAGTATATCACTACAGTTGAGTATCATGTATAGTATGTGTGCCATATATTGCTGACATAGTTTGCTGATATCCTGTTTGTGTTCTCTTTCAGGGACATGGCGCATCAGCGAAATCCTGCCTACTCTGCTGCAGAAGATGAAGAGATACACCAGAGCCTGGTGCAGGATTATGACATACTGTTTTCTGCACCAGCCAGAATCAGCAGGAGAGGGCTGCACTGTGGCAAGACCTTGTCCGTAGGGTAAATGACATTGGCACGCATAATAGGACATATGAGCAGGTACGACATCACTGCAGTGATTTAATCAGAAATGTCCATCAGCGTGCATCGGATATCCACAGGCAACAGGTCGCCACAGGAGGTGGGGGTGGCCACACATCCCCCCCTCACCAGACTGGAGGGGCTACTCCTAAGTGTTGTGGCTCCAGCCCAGGAACATCAACAGCAACACACCTGCATTATGATGGAGGCTGGATCCACACAGCAACACGACATGGAGTGTGCAGGTAATATGCCATATGTACACTTAACTGTTCTGTACACTGTTAGTTTATGCATGTGTAAGGTGTGTCCGTGGTATGTAGCTGTCAACATAGTATGTAATTGTGCAGGTGTGATATTGTCAATTTCAGCAGCTGACATGTGAAAGACAACTGGTGTACTACTGCACTGTATCATACGCAGTATCAATGGCACAGTTGTGCCCAATGACATTAATCCCCTCATTTCTGCAGGTCCCTCCAGTGTTACAGCAAGGCAGCCCATCCATGCTGGTGAGTGTGTTTCAACAATACCTATAATAGTCCTGATAGTGCTAGTAATAATAGTGTAACTCAGCAGTGCTCTGTGTGTATACTGTGGGGTGTGCATGTGTGCATGTGTGCATGTGTGCCTGTGTCCACGTGTGCATGTGTGCATGTGTGCATGTGTGCCTGTGTCCACGTGTGCATGTGTGCATGTGTGCATGTGTCCACGTGTGCATGTGTGCATGTGTGCATGTGTCCATGTGTACACATGTCCACGTGTGCATGAGTGCATGTGTGCATGTGTGCATGTGTGCCTGTGTCCATGTGTGCATGTGTGCATGTGTGCCTGTGTCCACGTGTGCATGTGTGCATGTGTGCATGTGTGCCTGTGTCCACGTGTGCATGTGTGCATGTGTGCATTAGTGCATCACTGGTAACATTGTGTAGACATTGTAAACTGTGTTTCCTGTCTTCCTCCCACAGGTTCTGGTGCTGCTCTGGTGTCCTGCAGCAGGGAACCTGAATCTGGTGCCACAGGTACTGATAATGATGATATCTGTGTAATGGCACAGGAAGGTGTGTCAGGGTCCGTCATTGGTCAGCCAATTGACAGTACACAGCTGTCAACCCCATCATTGCGCTCAGTCATCCTGCCAGTACATCCTATGTCACCATTGTCCCTAGGTGATGGATAGGATACAGTGGGCATTGACCAGGGTAATGTGGTATCTGTGGCACATGCTTCCCCACACAGCAGCCATGGGCAGGGTCTTGAGATGGTACCACACAGACAGTTGCCCATGGGTTCTCGTGGGAGCATCCGTGGGCATACTGCCTCTGGCAGACGTGCCCAAAGAGGTCTGTCAACCTCAGCTATGTTTCGGGCTGTCATGCAGGCACAGTCGCGTATGGAAAGGTACACCAGACAGGGTCTGTGGGAGCTGAGAGCATGTCGCACATCCATGACTGACAGTATGCGTGGCATCGCGGATGCTATCCGTAATTTCACCGATGTCATAGACAGTCGTTGTGGGGACATATTACAGCAGTTCCACAACGACATGTCCATGAGCCAGGGCAATGGTGGACGGTTGCGGCGTCGACGTGGCCGTATGCCAGCAACAGCAGCAGCTGGCAGTTGGCACGGACGACAACAGGCTTGCGGATGCCCCCATAGTGCCAGCAGCAGCCCCAGCAATGCTGGGTCTGTGCTGTCATCAGACCACCCCAGGAGACCATGTGCACGTGGCTCTGGACAGTCCCAACAGGGACCTGTGTCCAGTCAACACACTCCCGCTTCTGATGACAGTACCCAGTCTGGCTTAGTACTGGATACGGTCCGTAGCACCCCTGCCAGGCACAGGTACCGTGTCTGTGCCCACAGACACTGATCTGTATGACCTGCCAGGTGCAGTCTGTGGCTGTCCACAAACTCCAGTATATGGCAGCCATGAGGTGGAACTGTGTGCATGCATACACACATGCAAAATGTTAACACCTAGGGCTACCACATACACGCACACACTTCACCAACAGTGCCCCACCCTGTACTGCTGTCCCTCACCAACACACATACACACACATGTCAATTGGTGGTATCAGTGGCAGACTCAGGCATACCTAATTCACACCCTGTGCATATGATGAAACTGTGCCACCTCCTGCAATATCCATCAGTGCAGGAACAGGTAAATACGTTGCTGATGCACAGGGTGACTACATAGAAGTGTATTACTAGTATCATGTTGGTAACAGTACAGTGTGCTGATATGACTGTGTGTATATCCCAGCATGCCTGATGCAGTAACTGTATGACTGTCCTGAATTGTTATCTACACCCATAGTAAGTACCATAGTGTAACAGCTGCACATTATTGCATACCGGTGGTAAGGATGTCAACAGATAGCCACATACATAGGTAGCACAGGGGAGAAGGTAATGCAAGTAGTGATACGCAATGATGGACATGTACAGTAATGGTGGCATGTTGCCCACAATGACTATGCAATGTGGATGTTTGCACATGTTGATATGTGTGCAGTACCAATGCAATACAGATTACAATTAAATATAACATAATATCAGTTCTACCATGGACATCTGAGCTGTGCATTCCTGGGTACATGTTGATAGTGCCTGCATATTTGCACTGTTACCTACTGGAAGTGTTACCCCTTCTTTGTTGTACAATGGACGACTTCCAGCCCTGCTTACTGTAGCTTTGTTTGCATGCATGTTTGCTTGGGGTTCCCTGGAACACTGCTTCCACCTGCAATGCAGAGTTACAGAGCTTCTGTGGATTCCTAGTGACATCTGCATAGCGTACTATACGTATGTCAATTTTCCACATGACAGAACGTCACTGTCTGTCCTGTTCACATGTACGTTGCCTGTGACACATTGCATATGACTTACCTGGCATTTACCCATGTGTGCAGTCATATATGCCAGTGCTATGAAATCAATAGCAGTACACCCACACATACTCACCTTCAGTATGTTGTTCCCCATTGGCCCTATGTGTTGGTAATCACCATGGCAATCACACTACTATGGTAGCATGTGCAAAGGTAACCTGTGAATCACCTCTATGGTCCAGTTGTGGTTTATGTGAGTCATGTGGCAATGTCACAGCTGCCACATGTATGCAGTCAACCCTCTCCCCTGTCCAGGAACGTACAACACATGTGTGAGATGCCACCACATAGCCAATCTGGGGACTGAGCACTCTGAATCCAGTACTGCCATACCCTGTCAGGTGGCATGACATACTACAGTGACTACAATACCAGTCTGATATAGACCCGCACTGACAGCAATCCGAACACACTGGGGCATACTTGGAGACTCAGAATAGCATCCTGCCTGAGCATCACACACCTCCGCAGATGGCACACAGGCATACGTTAAGTCGGAACAGAGCACATGCCACACATGGCACACACATCCCGTGTGCCACACACTCACAGCCTGTAGGACTACACAACACACCTGCTACAGATGTGTCAGGTACCTCTCTTGGCCACTGCAGTGGGGTCCTGCTCAACAGGCTATATATGGTGAAGGTCACAGTGATATGCCCGTGGGGCAGTATGGTCCACCACAAAACACATGCATACAGGTCAGTCAGAGGCATGGACACATATGACTCAGTCATTGTCCATGCCACTATGGATGACCTGAGACATACCTCCCTGGACTACATGATAGGGAACATAGAAGGGCTCTCTCAGCATGTGGCACGGGCCAGTATGAGCCTGACCTTGGTTGCCATCATACCCTCACCAGGTATGCTACCACAATATGTAGGAAGGGTGTTCTATGTCTACATTCTGCTCAATCTCCAATGTCATTCATAGGATATCCAATGGCTGTCAACGTGTGCTTACATGCTAGGGAAGCCACAATGATTTGTGAGGGGCAGCTTGCACGTGACACCCATGGGCCATTGTATATTGGCGAAGCCCCTTGATACACACATAGTGCCTTTTGCTGCAGGACACGGATTACATAGCCACCTCCATGGGTATCACACGGGATAGGACACTAACAGTGATGCTACACAACACCAGCAGTGTACACCACAAGATGCATGCACTGGACACTGTCCTCAGCAAGGTAAACTGCAATATCTGTGCAGTACCAGATTCCTGATTCATGGCTCACAGGTGCAACCCATCACTGCCAGGTTATACCTCATACCATGCCTGTCGTCCCCTACACATGTAACACACATGGAAAGGGGGGTGGTATCTCAAGGCACCACAGATACACACACCTCCAGGTTGTTGGCACAGCACAAAGCATCAGGGCCTATCCATGAGCAGCTAACAGTGTGTTGGACTGCCTTCTGGTTCATAGCCTGGCACACACAACCCTCCCATACACAGGAAACCCACCTGTCCTCCCTAACAACACTGGCAATATGACAGTCTCTAGAAATGTCTTTATATGGCTGGATTGCATCCAGCCAAACATTGTGCGTGAGCATTACTGTAGCTACAACACACTAGCTGAAAGGTTCCCAGCATGTAGTCACTGAATTGCAGTGGAACAACATGTTACCAATCCCACAACAGGTGGGAACATGCAGCACCTGTTCACCGACTACATGTAGACTATATGGCCCAGACCAGATGTGTATCCCCTGCTGTTGGTATTATACCATATACAACTCACACTGTATAAACACATACCGCATTCGGCCCCTGCACAGTAAGACACAGTCATAATGTTATGCATTGCGAATACCATTTATCCACTTGAGGCACGTGTCAGACATGGTAACTACTGAAGGTCACAGGTATATATGTGTATGTGTCACACACATACATCATGTGTGCATTGCCATTGCTGGTTTAGGCAATGGCATGCATTGTTATGAACAACAACCCACACATGGTCATATTGTGTGACACAACCACACATGGCAGTTGTGGGTTTCAGTTGTGGGTTTCCAAAACATACCTATCTGTGCTCTGACAGTGGTAATAGACCCAGTAGTGGAGCGCACTATTGGCATTACTGGGCAATTAGCCCTGTTTGGCTGTACTGATAATGTGGTGACATCCCCTGTGTTTACTGGGGGAATATGCAGCATCTGGTGTATTGTAGTAGTTGCCAAATGTGTAGACCAGATGTGTATCCCCTGCTGTTGGTATTATACCATATACAACTCACACTGTATATACACATACCGCATTCGGCCCCTGCACAGTAAGACACAGTCATAATGTTATGCATTGCGAATACCATTTATCCACTTGAGGCACGTGTCAGACATGGTAACTACTGAAGGTCACAGGTATATATGTGTATGTGTCACACACATACATCATGTGTGCATTGCCATTGCTGGTTTAGGCAATGGCATGCATTGTTATGAACAACAACCCACACATGGTCATATTGTGTGACACAACCACACGTGGCAGTTGTGGGTTTCAGTTGTGGGTTTCCAAAACATACCTATCTGTGCTCTGACAGTGGTAATAGACCCAGTAGTGGAGCGCACTATTGGCATTACTGGGCAATTAGCCCTGTTTGGCTGTACTGATAATGTGGTGACATCCCCTGTGTTTACTGGGGGAATATGCAGCATCTGGTGTATTGTAGTAGTTGCCAAAGGGATCTGTTCTCTCACACTTATAATTACACACGCCCTACTTTAGTGGAGCGCACTATTGGCATTACTGGGCAATTAGCCCTGTTTGGCTGTACTGATAATGTGGTGACATCCCCTGTGTTTACTGGGGGAATATGCAGCATCTGGTGTATTGTAGTAGTTGCCAAAGGGATCTGTTCTCTCACACTTGTAATTACACACGCCCTACTTTAGTGGAGCGCACTATTGGCATTACTGGGCAATTAGCCCTGTTTGGCTGTACTGATAATGTGGTGACATCCCCTGTGTTTACTGGGGGAATATGCAGCATCTGGTGTATTGTAGTAGTTGCCAAAGGGATCTGTTCTCTCACACTTGTAATTACACACGCCCTACTTTAGTGGAGCGCACTATTGGCATTACTGGGCAATTAGCCCTGTTTGGCTGTACTGATAATGTGGTGACATCCCTGTGTTTACTGGGGGAATATGCAGCATCTGGTGTATTGTAGTAGTTGCCAAAGGGATCTGTTCTCTCACACTTGTAATTACACACGCCCTACTTTAGTGGAGTGTACTATTGGCATTACTGGGCAATTAGCCCTGTTTGACTGTACTGATAATGTGGTGACATCCCCTGTGTTTACTGGGGGAATATGCAGCATCTGGTGTATTGTAGTAGTTGCCAAAGGGATCTGTTCTCTCACACTTGTAATTACACACGCCCTACTTTAGTGGAGCGCACTATTGGCATTACTGGGCAATTAGCCCTGTTTGGCTGTACTGATAATGTGGTGACATCCCCTGTGTTTACTGGGGGAATATGCAGCATCTGGTGTATTGTAGTAGTTGCCAAAGGGATCTGTTCTCTCACACTTGTAATTACACACGCCCTACTTACCCCCCCCCCACACACACACACGCACGCACACTTGCCATTTGCAGGATTCATACCCCTACCTAACTATGTCACAACACGTGAGAAAGACGCATTAGCAAAGCGCACTACTCGGATTACTAGGAAGTTCCTCTTCTCCAGCTGTACTTATAGGGTGCTGACATCATCAGTGTTTGGAAAGGGTAATGTGCATCATGTAGTGTGTTCTCCTAATTGCCAAAAAGCACATGTCCTTTATACAGAATTGCACACACACAAACTCCCCTCATCCAAACACACACACTTGCCATTTGCAGGTTTCAAACCCCTACCTAACTATGTTATGACACTTGAGAGAGAAGCATTAGCAGAGTGCGCTAATCGGATTACTGGGAGGTTTTCCTTCTCCAGCTGTACTTATAGGGTGCTGACATCATCAGTGTTTGGAAAGGGTAATGTGCATCATGTAGTGTGTTCTCCTGATTGCCAAAAAGCACATGTCTTTCATACACACTTGCATACACACAAGCTCCCCTTATCCACACACTTGCCATTTGCTGGATACAAACCCCTACCTAACTATGTTATGACACTCGTGATGGACGCATTAGGGAAGCACGCTATTTGCATTACTGGGAGGTTTCCCTTTTCCAGCTGTACTTATAGGGTGCTGACATCATCAGTGTTTGGAAAGGGTAATGTGCATCATGTAGTGTGTTCTCCTGATTGCCAAAAAGCACATGTCTTTCATACAGAATTGCACACACACAAACTCCCTTCATCCAAACACGCACACTTGCCATTTGCAGGATTCAAACCCCTACCTAACTATGTTATGACACTTGAGAGAGACGCATTAACAGAGTGCGCTATTCAGATTACTGAGAGGTTTCCCTTCTACAGCTGTACTTATAGGGTGCTGACATCATCAGTGTTTGGAAAGGGTAATGTTCATCATGTAGTGTGTTCTCCTAATTGCCAAAATGCACATATCTTTCATACAGACTTGCCAGCACACACACTCCCCTTATTCACACACTTGCCATTTGCAGGATTCAAACCCCTATTTAACTATGTGATGACACTCGTGACAGACGCATTAGCGCAGCACGCTATTCGCATTATTGGGAGGTTTCCCTTCTCCTGCTGTACTTATAGGGTGCTGACATCATCAGTGATTAGAATGGGGAATGTGCATCCTGTAGAGTGTTTTCCCAGTTGCCAAAAGGGAGATTTCCCTCACACAGACTTGCACACACACTAACCCCCCCCCCACACACACTGGGCAGTTGCAGGATTCAAACCCCTACCTAACTGATATGACACTCGTGACAGATGCATTAGCAGAGCGCGCTATTCACATTACTGGGAGGCTTCCCTTCTCCTGCTGTACGTATAGGGTGCTGACATCATCAGTGCTTAGAAAGGGGAATGTGCATCCTGTAGAGTGTTTTCCCAGTTGCCAAAAGGGACATTTCCCTCACACAGACTTGCACACACAACAACCCCGCTCACCCACACACACTGAGCATTTGCATGGTTCAAACTCCTACCTAACTATATTATGGCACTTGAGGGAGACGCATTAGCAGAGCGCGCTATCCGAATTACTGGGCATCTGTTCTGCATCTGCAGTATTTATAGGGTGCTGACATCTTTATTTCTACAGAGGTATGTACATCTAGTACTACCTGTCAGGTGGGGGATAGCATATATATGCATTTGCAGACACCTACTTCAGGGTCAGATATGCACATCGCACTGGCAGGTTATGTTCTATACTATGCTTCGTGACCACAGGACCTGTAACACACAACACAACCAGTCCAGAACAACACTCCCACATCCAGGACACACACTTTGCTTCCCTGGGAACAGTGCCGGGATATGCAGGTGTTCACATACACCATTCCAGTTGTTAACATCAGGTACAAGCATATTGTGTGTGGGAACTACTCAGGCCTCTACAACATTATACCCTACAGCCACTACAATTTGTGGGTCCATGTGCTATGGCAGAACCACTCACCACAGACACATGGGGGAATACATATTGCACCTGTCCATCTGCAACATGGGTACTCACTGTTCCACACCAGAGGTAGACCACCATTGTTGATATCTGACCATACCCACCTTTCCCTGGACATCCATATCCCATCCCCACCCCCAGGCAAGGTTGTCACTGCAAACAAACTGTATTTAGCACAAGCAGACTCTACACTTATGAAGACTGGGGTGGAAGACTTCAAAGGACCCATGCTGGGGGACTATACTGGCCACTCTGCATAATCCTTGACAATTGCATTCTATGAGCATGTGTAAGGTTTGCATTGATCATGCTATCCCACATATACCCATGACTGCTCCACAACAGGACACCTGTCTGGTGTACACCAGCCATATATGAGACATCCAACAGACAGAATGAGCTAATACATTGCAGAGCTGTAGCCCACAGAGGGAGGACATCTCTGAACAGTACCAGCACGACACTTCAATCCCACATAATCATCACAACACAGTGTTGACAGTGAAATTGTCCAGACAATGCAGATAGGGCTCCCCTCAGTCTGTTATTGACGCCCACTTACTGTTAGAGGTCCTCAGCAACCCTCTTCCAGCACACACCAACAACATGGATGTGGCTTAGCACATTCAAACCCTGGGATCTCCACTGTGTCCCTGCTTGACAGAGGCACAGCACACTAGCCTCACACTTTGCCTTATGTGACCTACTTTACAGTGGCACAGTAGCCTACTGTACTGGGGATGCAGATGCCAAGCACACTCTGGCTAAGCTGTCATTCCCTAGGGCAAACAACCTAGTATTGACCTCTACACCCATATGTTTAATTGTCAGATGCACAATATTTGTTGCTGTTAGACTGTTTGCAGGTCTTTCTTGCCATAGCATTCCCTGTTCCTATGAACAACTTGTGTATCTGTGGAAGATGTTTGAATATGGGGGGATCCACTATATCACTTATGTCTCTGTAGTCATTTACTGTGTGCACTGGGCAGATTGCTGCGTTGTGGTTGGTTCCTGGAATGACACGTACAAATACCAGATATGTGTGGCCAACTGCTAAACGGAGATATGGCCCAAGTGTGTGAGCATGCCCAGTTCAGCCTTTCCATGGCATGTTGTCTGACATATGCCTCATTTACCAAAGTGTGCGAGCATGCCCAGTGTGAGCTTTCCATATGTTGACCTCTGCAGTCCACCACATATTTGGGTGAGTGTGAACTTCAACAATATCTCACGTTTATGGTTGTGTGTTGGGTGTCATGTTGTGTACTTACTGGCCAACTGCTTCGTGTCTGACCACAACAGGGATTATACTGTGCCTGCAGGGATTGCATGGGATACTTTGCATACAGCTGTCAACATCCTTTCATAATGACCTAACACTGTAGTACTGTATAGTGTACTGGTTCAGTACTTTCACTGTGGTGGACAGTATCCTGGGCTTTAGTCCTATCACTGCTTGAAATCTTCATAGTGAGCACAACAGACTGTGTAGGGGCCAGTTGTGCACATATGACCATGTTGCATTATGTTCAGATATGGACTACCTAAACCAGGCTTGTCCAACATTGGTAGTGTATTCCACAACATAGGTGGACATTGGCAAACACTAGCGATGTGCCCTAGGCCATTTCTGATGCTAGTCAGAGAGTGTGTTTGTCCTTCAACACACATTGTAACTGGAGTTTGCCATGACATATGTCATGGTTAGTATACTATGCCTCCGTCTACCTGTGACATAACAGTGATACCCAGGGTAAACCTACCATCTCCCATCCACTCATCAAGATTCCTCTTGAGGAGTGTCGATGGGTGACTCTCTGGTTAACCTGTACTGGGAGTTTACTCAAGAGTGGGGGTGGCTTCTGTGTTATGGATCATTCAGTACAGCTTGTCCTATGTATGTCAGTGCTGGGGTTCAGGTCTCTCATGTGCATAGCTCACTGCCATTCAGATTGTACAAGGTGCAGCATGTTCATTGATTCCAGCTTGGACATGGCTTCATACATCAGGCACAGCTTGCCTCTGGGTGGGCAGTATGGCAGTGTGTGGAGCTGCAGTTTGTTTAATCAGGCAACACATGGCATCTGTTCATGCTCTTTGCTAGTCCTGGTGAGGTACTGTTGTGGACTTTACAGTTGATGGAGGTGTCTGCTGAGGTACATCCCACAGGGGCTATTGTAGTCAATTGTGACGCTGATGAAGGATGACTGCAGAGCCACAGTGACCTCCCCTTATCTAGATCTGACAACCTTCATGATTGGGTGGGTATATGGTATGTTTCTGTGAACACTACAGCCACATGTTTGTCCAATGCAGGATATCTATCACCTTGTGTCCCCAGGTCTCTCATTACATGTTAGGTGCGTAATGGGTTAACACCTGTGTGGTAATTGGTGGGCACTTACTGTATATCCACGGTGGTTGTCTATACACATTTCTGCAATTAGCTTGCTGACATGGCTATGGCACCAGTTGTCTGTTTCTATGTGGCCCTTTTGTGGGTTGCTTGTGTCAGCTGGGAGTGAGATATGTTGGGCAGTTTGTACTCCTCTGCATACATGTTCAGTCACAGTCCTTCCATGTTGGCCTGTACCTATGGGACATATATACGGAACGAGGGAGGTCCCAGGACCAAGCCTTGTGGGATGCCACTTATATCTGGTTTGTAGTCTGACATGGATGCAGCATGTCTGACCATGTCAGTTCTGTCCTTGGTCTGGTTTGCAACCCCTCTACTGACATAGGGGTTTATATTTAAGCTGGTGAACATATCCATACTGAACACGTAGGGTATTGTCTGGTAGCATTTGCATGGTCCAGCTACGCTGTGTGGACCACATTGCCTTCATCAATGACCTTAATGACTGTTTCAAATGGGTCAGACATGTTTAGGGGCAGGATCTGCACTTACGACAGCCACACTGGGTAGGGTCCGGTGTCAGTAGGTCCCCGATAGCTTTATGTCTGCGGTACATGCTGATCCTTTCCATAGCTGTGCAGACCAAGCTTGTCAGGATCCTGGGTGGTAGTTTGCAGTATCCATTCAGGCAACACCTTTGTTGTGAAGGACCACTGTTGTTGTACACTGCTCTTTGGGTACATATCCTGTGGTAAGGCTGACATTGAGCAGTAGTGTGATTTGGTATTCCATTCTTCTTGGAGTCCATGTTGGACTCAGCCCAGGACACCATCTCATACCTTTGCTGCTGTGTGTTTTGCTTTGTAGATGATGGCTGTTACCTCAGCATCTGCAATGTCAGGGGGCCAGCAGTCTGCTGGGATAGATATTTTGCATTCTGGGGGGGGGGGGTTTGCACTGCACCTGTCAGGTTGTATGTTGGCAATATGTGTGTGTGTTTGGTATGTTGTTTGTAATATTTATGTGATTCGCAGCATATCTGTGAATTCCCAACATGGTTCCTACCATCAGCTGAGTAAGCCTTGTGATTATCCTTAGTGTCCTGTACAATTTGTATCTTCATAAGTTCATAGGTTCATACTAGGCTATCCACCCTAGGGCATTAGTAAGCCTAGCCAGAGTGTGTGTGTCTTTCGCCGCCCCTTGCTATGTGAATATTATGGCCATTTATGATTTATTTTACTGTGCCTCTGTCTGGACGTGACACAGTGAAGACCCCCAGTGTACATCTACGATCATCCATCCACTTGGCAATATTCCTGTTGAGGGCTGTCAGTGAGGGGCTCTGCCTAACATGGAGTGGGATCCTGTTCCAGGGTGTGGGGAGCCTCTGGGTTATGTATCTGTCCCTCCAGCACATCCTATTTCATTATGTGTTGAGGTTGACATCTGTCACTCTCACAGCTCCAATGGCTTTGATTTCCTGGGGTGGAGCATGTCCATTACTCCTGTGTTGGACATGGCCTTGTACAACAGACATACAATGCCTCTGTGTAGGCAGTCTGTGACTGCATTCAGCTGGGGTGTCTACAGCCAGGCAGCATATGACATATATTTGAGACCCTTTATCCTCTTGGTGAGGTACCTTTGAGGTGTCTTTCTAACCGCTGCAGGTGTCAGGTAAGGTACATCCCATATGGGTCATTGTACTAGATTATGGGTCTGATAAGAGAACAGTACAGGGGCACAATGACCTCTGTTGATGTAGATGTGAATCCTTTCATGATACGGTGTCCAATATAGACAGTCTTCCTAGCCACACTGGCATTGTGTGTCACATAACAGGTTACTGTCGACTTGTGTCCCTAGGTCCCTGATTACTCCTTGCATACATAATGGTTTACCACCTATGTGGTAATTTGTGAGTACCTTGTTTGGTATTTGGTGGGACATTCATACTGTCCAGTGTCTTCAGGATGTCTGGGTGGGGTTCCTGTGTGTGAGAGTGTGGTCTGTCGCATGCTACAGACTGTACAGCAGTTTTGACTACAGATAGGTGCACATGGGTGGTCTCCGCTGCTTCGTGCATTGTCAGTTACCTGGCCATATGGGTGTCTGTGCTGCATATGGATACTCCCCCTCCTTTGATGTTTTGGTCCAGGTGTTGGGGCCATAATGCATGATATGAGGTATAACCTGGTAGTGCTGGTGTGCTGTCAGTAGGCTTGCAGCAGGTTTCTGTCACTGCACAGACATCGATGTTCTCCATACTGGGAAGTTCATAGGTTCATAGGTTTATACTAGGCTATCTGCCCTAAGGCATTTATAAGCCTAGCCCAAATTATTGTGGCTTACGCCACCCCTTATATGAAAAAATACTGTGCCCATTAGTTTGTTGTGCCTCTGTCCAGCAGTGACACAGAGATGATTCCTGGGGTAAACCTACGATCTCCCATCCACAGGTCTAGATTTCTCTTGAACAGAGTCAGCGAGGTGCTCTGCCTCACATGGACCGGGATTTTATTCCACAGCATAGGGAGTCTCTGAGTGATAAATCTATCCCTCCAGCACGTCCTATTTATATCTGTGCTAAGGTTTAAGTCGCTTGCTCTAGTGGTTTTGGTGGATTTGGATTTTTGAGGTGGAGCATGTCCATTAATTCCGGGTTGGACATGGCCTTGTATGTCAGGCACATGTCACCTCTGAGCAGATGGTATGCGACTGAATAGAGCTGGAGTTTCTTCAATCTGGCAGCATATGACAGATTTTGGAGTCCCTTTATCCTTTTGGTGAGGAACTTTTGGGGTCTCTCCAATTGCTGCAGATGTCGGGTGAGATACATCCCGAATGGGGCATTGTACTCGATCATTGGTCTGATAAGTGAAGAGTACAGGGAACAATGACCTCACTAGATCTGGATGTGAATCCCTTCATGATCAGGTGGGCAATGTAGAAGGTCTTTCTAACCACTTTAGCAATGTGAGTGTCAAAGAAAGGCCACTGTCAACCTGGGTCCCCAGGTCCCTGATAACCTCTTCTGTGCTTAGTGGATTGCCACCTATATGGTAGCTTGGGGTTACCTTGTTTTTCCAAGGGTATGACTATACATTTTTGGCTTAACTTCAGGCCATGGCTCTGGCACCAGCTATCTGTTTCCGTGAGTCCTTCTGAAGGATATCCGTGTCCGATGCACTTTCCACTATGGCGCCCAGTTTGCAGTCGCCTGCAAACTTTGTCAGCCAAAGTCCTCCCATGTTGGCCTGTACTTCTGAGAAGTAGATGCCAAACAATAGGGGCCAAGGACCGAGCCTGTGGGACACCACTTGTGACCGGTTTGGAGTCTGACACAGCGCCAGCAACTCTAACCCTGTGGGTTCTGTCCTTAAGCCAGTTTGCAACCCATCTTGTGACATATGGGTTTACATTTAAGCTGGTAAGTTTTTCTACAATACCCAAGTGGGTTATTGTGTCGAAAGCCTTTGCAAGGTCAAGGTAGGCTGTATGGACTGCCTTTCCTCATCAATGGCCTTGGTGACTGTTTCAAGAAGTCAACCAAGTTCAAAAGGCATGATCTTCCCTTGACAAAGCCAAACTGGGTCGGGTCCAATGTCTGCAAGTCCCCTATATCTTTGTTTATGAGCTCCATTATGATCCTCTCCATAGCTTTGCAGACTAGACTTGTTAAGCTTATGGGGCGGTAATTACCAGGGTCCGTAGAGGCACCGCCTTTGTGTGGGACCACAGTTGCCGTGACGCCACTCCTTGGGCACGTATCCTGTGGTAAGGCTAAGATTAAACAGCTGCCTTATGTGCGGTTTAATTCCTCATTTAGCTCGTAGCACACAGCCGGGGACACCATCCGGTCCCATTGATGCTGTGTTTTAGCTTTAGAGAGAGCAGCTTTCACCTGCATTTGAGATGTCCGGGAGGCTACACTCGGCTGGGATAGTTATCTCTCCTTTAGGGGAGAGGGGTGAAGTTTGCACTGAACCTGTCTGCCAGTATGTTGGCAATGTCTGTGGGTTCAGTGATTTTTGTATCATTTTGGACTAATTCTGAGCATATCTGGGAGTTTCCACCCAGGTTCCTAACATAGCTGAAAAAGGCCTTATGATTGTCCTTTGAATCCATGGCAATTTTTCTCTCAAAATTGGCCTTAGTTGATTTTATGAGTGCTCGTATTTTTTACTAATAATGATCAGGGTGACTTCCCTTTATGGATTTTGTTCTATCATGTAATAGCTTTCTCCTCTTATTGTAAAGTTTGTTAATGGCTGGGGTCCACCAGACTGGACGTTTGCCCTTTGTGGAAAGAGTCTTGGTTTTATTTGGGATTGCCTGATCCATGCAGTCCTGGAAGTGTTCATAGAAGGCATTTGTAAGGGCTTCCGCAGCTTGGGTTGTGGTTTCCTCTGGCTCAGGGGCCTTGAAGGATACCACACCAGTCTTGAGTAGTGTGAAGTTTGCTTTAGAGAAGTTCTTCACTATGGTCTTTTGCTTGGGGTGGGGGGAATGTGGATTTCCAGTGAGATTAGTTTATGATCAGATCTCACCAATGAGGGATATACTTCCGGTGTGGAGCATTTTGTCCCCATGTTTGTGACAATGAGATCTAGTATATTTTCTCCTCTCGTGGGAACAGTGGCATTTGAATTTATGAACTCCAGGAACCGTTGGGCTAGAAAGTTAGGGCTTGAGTAATGTTCCCAGTCTATATTCGGGTAGTTGAAGTCACCCAATATGATGGTGTTTGGAGATACATTTATACCCTCCAGTGTCTTCAGGAAGGCTGTGTGGGGTTCCTGAGTTTGAGAGGGTGGCCTGTAGCATGCTACAATTTGTAGAGCAGTTTTGCCTATGGTTAGTTGCACCTGGATGGTTTCCAAGCTTAGGCATTGCCACCAACCTGGAGGTGTGAGTATCCTTTATGAATATGGATACACCTCCTTTTGTGGTGTGGTCCGGTTTTGGGGCTGAACGCATGATATGAGGTAAAACCTAATAGTGCCGGGGTGCTCTCAGGAGCCTTGAACCAGGTTTCAGTTACAGCACAGACATCGATGTTCTCCATACTGAGAAGGGCCTCGAGTGCGTGCATTTTGAGATTTAGACTTCTGGCATTGAGCAGCATTACCCTCAGTTTCTTCCCATTTTTGTTTTCTAGGGTGGTAGGTTTAGAATTTGAGCCTTGCCTAAAAAAGGCACTATGGGGGTGGCAAGAGCCTTAGCCAATATCCGGAATCCCATGCACATGCAACACATGTGCCTCAGGAGCATGCATATTGCAGTTTACACATCTGGCATTGGTCAGCATTACCCTTATGTTTCTTACCACTTATGTTTTCTAGGGTGGTGGGTTAGTCTTTTCGGCCTTGCCTACGTACGGCTCTATGGAGGTGGCAAAAGCCTTATCCAATATCCAGATGCCCAGGGTTAACAGGTGCAAGCCATCCCTGGAACAGCAGCATGGCTTGTCATGCATGACATCTCAAGCAGACAGACATTAGATCCTCTTGGACTGACAGCTGTAATTGTGCCACCTGTTAAAGCTGATCATTCTGTGTTTGTACTGTGGCATCATTCTTGGTGAGGGTTGGATGCTGCAAACGGCCAGTGTCATACCGGCCTGGAGTACATACACAGAGAGCTCATCCATGTCTCTTTTCATGTAGTCCAGGGAGGTACATCTCAGGTCATTCACACCAGCATGGACAATGACTGCATCATATTTCTACTTGCTTTGGGGTGACCTGCGTACTTGTGTTATGTGGCGTATTGTAGCAGCCTACAGGCAGCTTACTGTACCCTTTCCCTTGTTCAGTCTGGTGAGTGGGACAGCAGTGTGTCTGCCTATAGAGACACCTATTACAACTGTATCAGGCATGTTGTTTCTCCTTCTGGCCTGTGACTGTTTGGCACACCAGCTTTGTGTACTATGTGTTGCATGTGCTATGTTTGGAGGTTGTAGTTGCTTGGGGGTCTGCTTTGGAGGCCGCAGTTGGTGTGGTGTGTTTGTAATTAGGGCCTCCGGGAATGTTTTTCTGTGTTTATGTGTTTGATTTACACTTGTGATAGGTCTATGTGGGACTGGGTTTGTGGTGTGTGTGGTTACCTTCTCCTCCTGACTAGTTTTGACAGTACTGAGTTGGGGGAAGCTCAGCCTCCGGTTTGGATAAATGGTTGCATCTCTCAGATATATTTGTATTTATTGGAGGGAGTTGAGGGTTGTCTGTGTACTTGGGGCAGGTGTAACATTGCCTCAGGAT
Source organism: Protopterus annectens (assembly GCF_019279795.1). NCBI lineage: Eukaryota > Metazoa > Chordata > Ceratodontiformes > Protopteridae > Protopterus > Protopterus annectens. The sequence goes on from NC_056745.1 coordinate 433,936,343, forward strand.
TCACAGATTCTACTTGTTGTAGCTGGCCTTAGCGGATTGTATGTGTGGACATATTTTATTGCCATACTACTGATCAGTGATTACTTCCCTTTTTATGTTTGCTCTATCATGTAGTAGCTTCCTCATTCTCTTGCATGGTTTGGTAAGGGCTGGAGTCCAGCATGCCAGATGCCTGCGTGTATGGCATTGTGTCTTGTTGTTATTTGTGATTGCATAATCCAAGCATTTCTGGCTGTGTTCATGGAATGCCTGTATAACAGGTTCTGCGGTATGTCCCATATTCTGCACTTGCACAGGGCCTTTAGTGGATTCCACATCAGTTTGGAGGGGTGCAACTTATGCTTTACACATGTTTTTCACTGTGGTTTTCTGGCCAGGGGCTGTGGTCAGGATGTGTATATCCGGTGTGATTACTCTATGGTCTGGTCTTACTAGTGAGGGATACACTTCTCATCTTGCCATCCAGTACGCATGTTGCTGATTATCACATCCAGTATGCTTACCCCTCTTGTGGGAGTGGTACATTGTTCCTGGGCATTTCGGTTTATGGATTCTAGGAACTTTTCTCCTACTGTGTTGGTGCTAGTATAATGCTCCCAGTGTATGTCTGGGTATTTTCAGTCAACCAATATAATGTGGTTTGGGGGGCTTGATATATTCATGTATTCCAACATAGTCCAGGTGCAGTTCCTGGTGTTAGGACAGTAGTCTGCAGCAGGCTATATACTGGGAGGCGGTTTTAGCCACTGGTACTTGACCATGGCTAGTCCATGCTGCTTCTTGTTGTGGTACCAACATGGGGGTGTGGTTATCCTTGACAATTATTGCTAGTCACCCTCCTTTTGTAGCTTGTTCCATGTTTTGAGGCTGTACAGCACAGTATGAGGTGTAACCTGGTAGTGTTAGGGTGCTGATGTGAGCCTTGACCCAGTTTTCTATTACAGGACAGATATCAACATTCTCCATACTGTGTGTTTACACTGTATGCATCTTGCTGTTTAGACTTCTGGCATTGGGTAGCATTACATCTAGGTTCCTATCCCTTGCGGTACCTATGAAGGTGGGTTTGTGTTTTGAGACTTACCTATTCAGGGCACGCTGTGGGTACTGACAGCCTTTGCCAGTATCCATGGGGCCTGGACTGATAGGTGCATGCCACCCCTAACAGGTGGTGCATCATGTCATGCTCAGCATGTCTTCCCAGGCTGAAACACATTGGCTCCCCTTTGACTAACTGCATTACTTCAGCCAATTATTGCAGTTGATCATCCCATCGTCATATTGTGGCTTCATGCTTGGTGAGGGTGGATGTTAGTCAGGGTCCTCAAGTGTGCATATAGTACATGGTGTTACATTACTTAACACATGGCATTCATGCCTCAGTGGTGCTGCAGGGCTGCCTCTGTCGGATGCACATATTACACTCCCTGTACATGTTTGTGAGCAGGTCATGTCATTTTAGGCATCCCTGTTATTATTTGAGTCAGAGAGGGGTATCATTCCCAGGGTTCCTACTGAGCCAGTGTATGTGCTATGCGTTGCCTCTTTGCCAAGGCCAGGGCATACTGGGCACGCCTCCTTCTGCCTACTGGGGCAGGCTCAGGTTGTTCCTCCTCCGAGTCACGCTCTGCCTGTGATGGCCTTGGCAATGGTGGGGGGCTGTTTGGCCCGGCCCTATGCTGGTCCTGCTGCAGCTGTTTTCGCAAGATCATATTATGTAGCATAGCACATACCACGACAATTTGGGTACATGTAGTTGGTGAGTACTGCAAAGCTCCACCAGATGTGTCCAGACACCGGAACTGTGACTTGAGCAGCCCAAACACACGCTCTATTACATTACGTGTTTGTGCGTGTGCCTCATTATGGTGTTCCTGTTCAGGTGTGTGTGCGTTTCTGATGGGTGTCATCAGCCACGGCTCCAGTGCATAACCTGCATCCCCCACTAGGTGTCCGTGTGGGATGTCCCCATTGGCAAATGTCTGGTACAGCTGCGTCAAATGCCAGATGTGGGAATCATGGTAGCTCCCAGGGCAGCCAGCACACACATTCATTATTATGCCCTGGGCATCACACATGACCTGGCAGTTGATGGAGGGAAGCCCTTGCGGTTAATGTAGGCCCTACCCCGCTCACCGGCTGGTGCTTTGATGCGTATGTGCGTGCAGTCTATTGAACCCACTACCTCAGGGTATTCCGCTATTTGCTGGAAGAGACGCATATTGCTGGCCAATACCTCACGGGCATTGGGGAAATATACATGATCACCGACATGTGCTGACATGGCATCCAGGAACTGGTGGAGTACCCTGGAGGCTGATGTCTGTGATATCCCCATCATATCACCAGTTGGTCTCTGGAAGGTACCTGTTGCTAGTATTCTTAGGCCAACACATACCTTGGTTTCCACTGGGATGGGTTCTCCTCTGTTGGTTCTGTGTGTGAGGCGTGGCCTGCACAGCTCGACAATTTGCTGCAGGAGGTCTCTGTCCACTCTATAGCACTGTACTATCTCCAGCTCATGTATCCCATGGTAGGTGACCCTGGGCCTGTACACTCTTCTCCGTCTCCTCACTGTGGGTTGTCTGGCACCATCTGCATTGTCACCACCCTCAACAAGTCGCTTATGTCTCATTATGACAGCTATGGCAGCCCCTAGCATTTCTGCTCTGAGTTCAGCTTTTTCAGTTTTCACTTCTAATAGCTTACTCCTGTCTTGCAGTGTCTCTTGAGAGATACATCCTGCACTGCTGTTTGCAGAGTTTTAAGTGCTTGGCTGAGCTACTATTCTGCCTGTGTAATTGCCTGCTGCTAATTGTTTTCACCTGCTAGCTCCAGCAGTATTCCCTGCTAGCTTCCTACTAATTCTGTCGCTTCCTTTTTCCTTTATGTTTCCTCAGGGGGAAGCAGTGTGCATACCAGCAGAAACATGCTCACAGTGGCTTACACGCGCGCACACATACTTACATGGTTCAGAATCTGCTTATTCGGGTTAAAACGCGCGCACACCAGCACAAACAGTGTTACAAATCTACCAACACGCTCCCACATGCTCAGTCTGCCTTACACGCGCGCACACTGTCCTACTCGCACCTCATGGTGTGCACACGTGCGCATGCACACCCAGCAAGAAACTTTGGTGTAAGTAACAGTGTACACCTTCCATTTCTTGACTTTCCCATGCTTATGTTGTGGCACTCCTATTTCCATGATCTGTGTCTGTCATCTGTCATGTAACACTGACCTCCAATGAACTGCATTTCTTTCTACCATTCCCCCCTGTGATGTCACCTATCTCTTACTCTATTCCTCCCCCTTATGTATCTCTTACACTACTCAGAATGTGCTCATTTGCTATGTGACTGTGGGATTCAGTATCCTAACCCTCATTTACATCAGATTGCCTACTAATGCTTAGTTACATGTCTTAGACTCAGCTTCCCCCCTTAGCAACCACTACACAGTGGCCATGTTGTTTTTGGTCTGCTGGTCCCTGCATTGTCATTCCATGTATTGCATAAAACCCACATTTGTGGGTTTATAACCTTCATTTTTATGTTTTATAAAGCGCAGCCCGTTTGCGCGGGGCTGCGCTGCGTTTAAACATCGGCGATCGCCGAAAAAAAAATTATATTTTTTTAATATTTGCATTGGGGTACCTTGCCAATGGCCACATATTTGGCCATAGGCATGCTGCCTGACACATATGCACCCTTTATTTGGAGCTGACATGGCTCCATTGTGATTTTTGCAGAAACATACTCAGTTGTCAACTGAGTACATTTCTGCAGCTAAAACGGCTCTTTTAGACGGGCTGCTTTCTGTTTTGTGGATCGCTACTCTACCTCATGCCTTTCGGCTGCAAGTGAGGTATTTAGCATATCCACGCCCAGTCCATGTAAGAGACGTTTTAGCTGGTCTCTTACACTGAGTTTCGGGGTGTTCCTGGATCGCGAGGCTTGCATGGAGTGTTACACGTCTCTTACACTCCTTGCAAGCCTTCGTGAATCCTGCCCACACACTCTCACACACACACACACACACACACACAGACACACACACACACACACACACACACAATTTTTATACATACGCAGGAATTATTTTCCTTGAGTATCCACTTTGGACTGGATTCTGGTCAGCTGGACCTACCAAGTTAAATAAATGATCTCCAGATATTGATTTAAGCATGTTTTACTTAAAGTAAAAGCATTTGCTTTAGGCTGCTTAGCATGGGGATTTACACACATTTCCATGATGATACAATTTTCCTGATGTGATATACAACTGTCTGTTGCTGCACAATGTACAGAACATAGTCTTTTCTTGTCTTCTCTTTGTATCCCGAAAAAAAAATGTGGACGAACAAATATTCTAGTACTGAGCATTCTTTTTGCAAATGCTTCAGTACCAGACATTCTTTCTGCTGCTACACAGTTTCTAATTGTAGCAAAGGCATCTGTGTAACAACACATAACAAGCCTGCTGCAGTTATTCTCAGTACTGGCTACTTTTTTGGCAGCATCAACTGTTCAGCATCTGTACATTGTAAAATGATAAAATCTCAAAACACATGAATTACACAATAATCAGACATAGCTTCATGCCAACAGTTATTCAGTTATCTGGTGAAAGACGAGATAAACCATTCATCTGAATCGCTGACATTGGCATTCATCAGACCAATCACCGAGTACAATGCCCCTTTTGGTATATACCTAACCAGGCATATCTAACAAGTGCAAAGTCCACAGAGGTTGCCCACTAAAAGAATACAGAGCTTATGTAAAATGTCCTATGTAGACCGCCTCAAGGCTCTCTATCCCAGTATTCTGTCTCATACAGGCTTTTGAGCGGAGATCTATGCCTGACATACAGGGCATTGTCAGACCCCACTCTGATGGACTTCCTGCATATCCGCAAAACAAACAGCACCAGAATTACCTGTTCTAACAACTTAAACTTTGTCTGTGTTATAAATAGAACCTGCTGGAGAGACAGGTGTGTATCGCAGAGATTACCCCATCTCTGGAACAGGATCCCCATCTATGTGAAGCAGAGTTCCTCCCTAACCCAATTCAAGTGCAGCCTGGACAATTGGATGGGGAACAGGAAATTCATCCCTGGTTTGCACCTATGTCTCTAATAGACACAGACAACCTAGACAATTGGATGGGAAACAGGAAATTCATCCCTAGTTTAGCACCTATGTCTCTAATAGACACAGGTAACTTGTAAATTGTTCATCTCTCAGGCCCTAGTTTGTAAATGTTTCATCTCCCAGGCCCTTGCTTACACTTACCAAGGGTATCAGAACTTGTCAGAGGTTTGGGATGCATGGCTAGGCTTAAAAAGGCCCCTGTGGTCATTAGCCTAGTAAACACTATGAACCTATGAACAATCAGCATTTGACTAGCACATCGGGTTTTGCAGGGCCAACATGTGGATGCTGCGGTGTAGATGGAAATAACATTCAACGATAATCTGTTGATTGCCCTACCTGTGGAAAACAGTGAAGAATTTATGCATACAAAATCACCCATGGCAGGAGCTTGCTCAAGGAAGTTAAAACATGTGCAAGCAATTTTGCTTTCCAGTCATGTACACATCCTAGGTTAGGGCTTCACAAAGAAAATGTGGCCCAACAGTGTGACAGCTTGTGGCTGTTGATCCACTGGCTCCTGCACCCCCAACAACTACCTCAAACTTAGGGAAAATAATGCAGCATCTTCTGTCCAAAAAGAGTTACTTCCATCAGGTTATGTGGTGTAGAAAGTACCAATACTGGCACTCCTGGCCAGGACAATCCTGTAATTAAAAAAAAAATGATAGAAATGTGGGTTCATTGAGTGTTTTACATAATTCAGACAGAATCTTAGTCTGTGATTCAGCACAGACATAGCTGTGCACCTCGTTCCATTGTACCCTGTACCCAGACGTTAGTGTGTGAATTTAAGAAGGAAGGCCTAAGTGAGCTGCAGCCTGCCATGAAGTGAGTGACTACAACTAAAGTTCATTCATCATCATATGAGAAAGAGGACAAGGGTGAAACATGAATTGGGTGGGCCCCCTAAGGGACTCAATAATGAATTCAATTGGAAGTGTTTGCTTTAAGAACAAAGTAGGTTTAATTGTTTGGTTGATTGTAATTTATGTTTAAATTGCATAAAGGTGAAGCTGTATGGAAGTTTTTTATATTCCAAGAAGGTGGTGACACCGAGGCGCTAGAAGAATAAAACATTGGATTCTATTGTTCATTTGTTTTATTTAAAGTTTCAGTGCATTCCATTTTCCATATTCGGATTTTGTTGTTGTAATAACTGGGTGGGCTAAACAGCCTTATAAAGGCTTATGCACTCCAAACTTAAAGCTTAAAGAATGCATTTGCACTCACCTATCTGATATTAGAAGACAGGTTACTACAAATGCTGTATATAAACATATTAATAAGACTGATGCTACAAGTAAATTTAAGTTTATTGGGTTGGAAATATTATATGAGAATAGAACAGGTGGGAATACAGAGTAGGACACTAAGTACCAAGTATTAATTGATTAATATAATAAAACCAGACTCATGTTCGGGACTGAATAACAAGCTCAGCTTTAAAGTGGTTCTAAAACAAAGACTGTTGTACTAAACATATTTTAAGTGGTTTATTTAAATTTTGTATATGCTTTTCTTTTTATAGTTGCATGTTATGAAATGGTTTATAATGCATTGTGATGATGAAATTATATTTCTGCTATGATAAAATGATTTTTGAATGTTAAATTAATAAACCAATGAAAGTATGTTTTTAAGTCATATAACAAGAATGCTTTTATTTTAAGATGAGGGTAGATGGATGTTTAAGTGTTTTACCTGAAGAAGCATTAACACAAAAGCTGTTTGTTATGCTTGAAAGATTAAATATATTGATATACCCCTGTGGTGATTTGATTCCACTAGTTTCTTGCTTTGAGCTGGGCTCATCTTTATCTGCGGAGTATCCTGGTGTTGTTTGTTTTTTTAAGATCTGGGCACTCTAAGACAGCAAGATTTAAAGAAATTGACAATGCTTTAGAATATATAGAGTTGGTATGAAGTAGCTATGAAGAGAAAAAGTGAGGCACATAAATGGAATTAATTGGTAATCACAAGATGCTTTATACTAAGATGTAAGGATAACAGGGCAAAGTAGCCAAGTGGGCCTGAGAAGAACCAAGATGATACAGAGAAAAATATACTCCAAAGCCAACAAAAGACAGCCATACAGGATAGAATAATAACCTAGATCACACTGATACATTACAAGGTGGGAAGACAGTATACACAATATATTTGGTTCTAGTGGCATTCATCTAGTATACACAACATAGTTTGAGGTTTAACAGGGTGATTTAAGAAGATGGGAAAGTAAATGTGATGTTTTTGAATACATGTTTGAAGACATGAATGTACCGCAGGTTATGTGAAGTCAATAAGAAATCAGTTACAGTGCAGATAACTGCATAATCAAATCTAATCTTTAATCAACTGAACTTTGCTCACTAACATAAGTAGTGGAACATCCTCTTTTGCTGATGGTGACACAGGTTCCATGCAGAGGGCCTGGGATTGTTAGGATCTAGTGACTAATGGCCTGCTCTCCAAATACAGTGCAAGAGGAGGGTTAGAGAGAACATCTCTGGGACCTTCCATTTATTGCAGGGTGTAGATTGCTGACAACAAACTAGTAACCTGCAGTGACTGAAAGGTGTCAGTAAGTAGAAGCACATTCTAGTGACTACCTTGATGTGCCACAATTTCAGTGTGTGTGTGTGAGTGCATGTGTGTGTGTGTGTGTGTGTGTGTGTGTGTGTGTGTGTGTGTGTGTGTGTGTGTGTGTTTGTTGTTTTATGACAGACATGGCTATAGCATTACAAAAAAGTGTGACATCTTCAGTGACACACCTCACAGATGTTATTCCTGAAATGGAGAATGATTTGATACTATGAGTTAAAAAAGCAAGTTACCTCGAGGCTATGAGTTCAGAAGGGTGGACTAAATAAATGTCATATATTTTTCTTGTTTGCCTCCAATCCATCAAACCTGAATAGTCCAACTTTGATCTTGTCCCTTGATTCTCAGATGCAGTAGTAAGGCATTCCCTTCTACTGAAAAGCTGCTTCCTGGACACACCAGTCTTCATTTAAGGTCATCCTTACTCCTCCCTTAAATCTATTTCTGCTCAAGATTCACAGCAAAGTCTTCCATTCCTGAAAACTTTTTTTCTTCCAAAAAATGTCTCTTCACTTACCCTTGTTAGGTGTTTAAAAGATATTCTCACACTCCTGTTTAATGTGCTTAATTAAGGACGTAAGTTATTAAGTTCCTCTAGCCTTGTGTTGAAGAGAAATAAATCACCTGCACGCCCTGCCTTGCTCATCTCACCAGAAGCACAGTCTTTATGGCGAACCACAGGGTTCTGCACAGAAATACAGCACGCAAAGAGATGCTGGAGTCCCATGAAATAGAAACAGTATTGTTTCATTACAAAGGAAACAACGAGCAGCCTGAACTACAGATCAACCTGATGCAAAGTTTCTTATAAGTACAAATACAGCATTTGCTTTGCTGGTCCATAGCCAATTAATTCTATGAGATTTACAGTAGTAAAACGTGTCATAATTTAGACGTAACCAGGAAATCATAAAGGAAAGGGGAGAGGCTGAGGCAGATAGGATAGAAAAAATGAATAATAAAGGAAAGTGTACAAAAATGAGGAAGATGCTATGAAGTCAGTAACTTCAAATTTAATAAACCTGTAATAAACTCTAAACCAACATAGGTCAGTAAAGGGCATCTTAAAAATCAATATTGGGATTAGTTATACGTTCAACAGTAGTCTATTAAGCTGAATCAATTGCTTAATTGCAGTTTTCATTTTACCTTGCTAAGAGACACACGCTGTCAAAATAAATGTATTTTGTTAATCTTTGAATTGAACTGGCAGAAAGACTACAATGTAAACCAAGAAAAGAAAGCATGCATGTACAGCTGTGTGCATGTATGTGTGCACGCGCACAAATGCGTGTGTATGTGTGTATGTGTGTGTGTGTGTGTGTGTGTGTGTGTGTGTGTGTATGTGTGTGTGCGCACATGTGCATGCGCGTGACTAAGGAAAAGATTTACTATGCATATCAATGTTCAGACTACAAGTCTTAAAACATGCCAGAAACGGAGATTTGTGCAGAAACAACTTGTTCGAAATTTAAAACATGGAGTGGGAATATGAAGAAATCTTTCCATCCAGTAAGCTCTCCATTTACCCATAAATGTGAAAGATATTCTACCAGGATGCCCACATATACCTTATCTAATTTTCTTTTCTGTGCATCTGGTATCCCCTTTCCACATGTCCTCATATCACAGTTGCATCATTCTCATCTCCAACTGGTCTTTTCATTCAAGCACATCCTGGTGTGGCATGACCTGAGAGCACTAACATTCCATTAGCCCTGACATCTATGGTGAGAGGGATTCTCTTTATCTTCAGTGTCCTTTACTTGAATGGAGGATGGTGAACAGAGCATGTTTGTAACTTTAAGAAGCATTTCAAAGTGAGGGCATGTGCGTATAAATGTTGAGCATGTGCAGAAAGCAGTGCCATTTTGAGTGAACAGCCAGAGTGTTAACATGTATAAGGGTGATAGTCAGTCTGTTTATAAGTTTATCTAAGTTTAAGTTACTAAGCCTCATTACTGATGTGTTTGCATATAACAAAGCTGTTTGAACCGAACCCACAACTGTTCATCTGTTTTATCTTGACCGGATGAGCGACATGGTGTCAGAAGTGGGATATCTGAACAACATGGTGTTAGAACTACCATGCCTGAACTACATGGTACCAGAAGTGACATTTTTGAATGACACGGTGTTGGAAGTCTCATCCCAACCTTCTCAAATGATTGAAAGGTTCAGAAACAAATTTAAGGTAATAAAAAGCTTGCATAAATGATTTTGTAAAGAAAACAATAAGAGGCATTCACAAACCACAAAATGCATTATTAATCAAACGCAAAGCACAAAATGTATTATTAATCAAAAGAAATGCAAAAAATGCATTATTGATTAAACAAAAATTTCAAAACCATGATATTTTATAAAGTTATTTGAAATACTTATGAGGCCGTTCAGAACTACCTCTGATTTGTATAACGAGCATGTTAAAAGTAAAAAGAGTACAAGAAAAGTATAACATGCATGATAAAGGTAAAAAAATCATAATGAGTACAATAAAAAGGGCAAAGTAAACATGGGAAAGCAAAGCGGCTGGATTTTTTTAAGTAAACGACTACAATTTTTGATATGAGCTACAATTTTGCATTGACTAAAACTATTCAGAGTATAACTAGAGTTGCTCAAAGTATCTCAGAGTCTGTAAAATGTTTGCAGTGTGTGCTTTATTACAGTACAATTATTTTGAAGAGTTTGAGAAGTACAGTTATTTTGCAAAGTGCAATAATTTCAAAGTGTTTCTTATACTGTACAGAGTTATTTTGCAAGTACAGTCATTTTGAAAAGTTTCTTGTGCTGTGTACAATTCATTCACAAAGTGCAGTCATTTCAAAATATTTCTTACACTGATAAGTCTGGTTTCACAAAGTACAGTGATTTCAAAGTATTCTTGTACTACAGAAACTTATTTTGTGAAGTGTAGTTATTTTAAAGAGCCTATTGTGCTGTTGAGAATAATTACAAGCTTCTGGCATAAATTTCTGATGTATATGTGTGTATGGTCGTACATAATTCCAAGAGTCTTTGTTACTGTCTGTGGGCATGGCAGAGGCATTTTGCAGACCCATTCCACTTGTGTTTGATCATAATATTGCAGAGAACTGGAGAGTATTTGAGCAGGAATATGATATTTTCATACAAGCAGCTTTTTCTGACAAAGATGTATGTACAAGGGTATTTATTCTACTTAATCTAGCGGGGTCAGAAACAATTGAAAGAGAAAGTTCATTTGTGTATGCAGCAGCAGTATATGCAGGAGAAGGGGAAAACCACCATACTGTTGTACAAGCTGAATCAAGGGAGGACCATGAGTGCTTGAAATGTAAATTTAGAGAAATGTGTAACACCCAGACAAATGTTACATTGCAGAGGCAGTTATTTTACACAAGAGATCAAAAGCCAGGAGAAACTTTTGCAGCATACATTGCTGACTTGTGAAACAAAGCTAAAACATGTAGAATTGGTGATTTGAAAGATGAGCTGATAAAAGACAGGCTTGTATGTGGTGTTAATAATGCCGTGGTGAGAAAGATTTTGCTTTGAGACAGTGATTTAATGTTGAGCAAAGTCACAGAGATTTGTCAAATACACAAGCTTACAGAAAGGCACACAAATATGCTTGCAAGTGATAGGAGCATAGTTTCAGCAGCTTCTAGGGCAAATGTAGACAGCATGCAGCACATGGCTAACAGAAACAGGCCCAAGCACATGGCAGCTGAAGCTCCTGTGGGATTTCCAGGGTGAGCCCATACCTTTCCAGCAAGTTCTAAGACTAGCTCAGCAAAACGGACATGCTCAGTGCAGCATGTGTGAGTCAGCAAAACCTAAGTCAAGTCTCATTGTTAACTGTCATAATTGTGTTGCCAATCACAAGTCCAAAAGAGAAAAATGCTTAGCATTTGGTCAGCAATGCCATAAGTGTAAAAAACGTAACCACGTTCAAAAGCTTTGTAAATCAAGCAAGTCTCATTCATTTATTAAGAAAGGTCACTCAAAAAAGTAAGTTGATCATACAGAAATCTGCAACTCTACTTTCTATGTAGATGGTGTATCAATGGCTGGTGAAAAGGTTAAAGCAGTAGATCTGCTGGCAAAAAACAAACTGTTTTGTACTGTCCTGATTAATGGTAAACCCACAGACCTCAAAGTGGACACTGATTCAAAGTGTAATGTTATATCAGCAGAAACATTTGCTAGAGTAAGAGCTGGTGAACAACTTAAATTGGCCAATTTTGCGAAGCTTGTTGTTTATGGAGGTGAAGAGATTCAAATCAAAGGCTCAGTAGTGCTTCCATGCTATTCAGCTGGGAACAGTTACAGCTTGTAATTTTATGTAGTCAAAAGACCTGTGCAATCATTATTACATCTCAGAGATAGTTTAAGAATGAAACTGCTTTCTTTTACCAAAGAAGTCCATCATGTAAGCACATGTCCTAGTTCCAGTTTCACAGCTGCTATTTTCTCAGAGTATGCTGATGTTTTTGAGGACAAGCTAGGTAAACTTCCAGTTGTATACTCCATGAAATTAGACCCAGAGGTCAGGCCAGTGGTTAGACCAGTGAGAAGAGTCCCAATAGCTATGCAGGACAGAGTCAAAGTCCAGTTAGATAAAATGGTGCAGCAAGGTGTAATTTGTCCAGTTACAGAACCAACTGAATGGGTGTCTTCCATGGTAGTTGCTCATAACAAAAGCTCAGATGAAATCGTAATATGTAGTAACCCAAGAGACTTAAACAAAGCATTACAGAGACCCCACCATCCTATGCGCACAGTTAAGAAAGCTGTTACCTCATGCCAAATCCCACTGTTTTTTTCTGTTTTAGATGCAAAGAGTTCATTTTGGCAAGTAATGCTTGATCACAAATCTTCACTAATGGCTATATTCAGCACACCATTTGGTAGATATAGATTTCTCAGAATGCCTTTTGGAATAAATTCTGCCAGCTAAGTGTTTCAGTGTGCAATGGAGCTAATTTTTTCAGGCTATCAGTGTGCTATAACAGTAAATTATTTACTAGATGGAGGCAATGGACAAGCAGAGCATGACAGAAACCTCAGGAAAGTTATGGAAAGAGCACATGAAGTGAATATAAAGCTCAATCCTCTGAAATGCAAATTCAGACTACCAGAAGTTACTTATGTAGGTCATTTATTTACCAGTTAAGGTTTATGACCAGATCCTTCCAAACAAACAGCTATTCTTGAGATGCCAGCTCCAGAAAATGTCCAAGCCTTTACAGCATTTTGTTGGTATGGTTAACTATTTGAGCAAGTTTATACCAGACCTCAGTGAATTATCAGTGCCCATAAAAGAGCTGGCATGCAAAAATTTTACCTGGTCATGGTTGGAACAACACCAGAGAGAATTTGATGACCTGAAACAGAAAATTGCCAGTCCACCTACATTATGATACTATGATATCCACAAACCAGTAATTCTTTCCTGTGATGCTTCAAAGTTCTGTCTTGGTGCCGTTATTCTTCAAGAGAGCAGATCAGTAGCCTATGCATCTAGAACTCTTACCCAAACTGAGATGCAGTATGCTCAAATTGAGAAGGAACTTTTGGCAATTCTGTTCACAAGTTCAAAATTCCATGATAATATTTATGGCCGAGCTATCCAGATTGAGACTGATCATCAACCTCTACTCACTATTTTAAAGAAGTCAATGCATATAGCTCCAGCAAGACTACAAATAATGATGTTCAGATTACAAAAGTACAACTTCAAAATGGTCTATATAAAAAGCAAACTTCTTTATCTGGCTTTTAACTTATCCGGATCGCCCAGAAATACCACAGAAAAGCTTGATGTGAGAGTTTTGACTTCGATGCCATGGAAGTGAGTCATTTTTCTACCAGAAGACTTGATGAGCTAAGAGATTATACAAAGACTGATATAATTTTACAAAAGCTCAACCACTTCATTAATTTTGGATGGCCATCAAAGCAATGTTGTGTACCAACAGAAGTGCAACCTTATTTTCCTTACAGAGATGAGATGTTGATGGAAGATGGTATCATTTTCAAAGGTCCTAAAGTTGTTGTTCCTACTTCCTTACAACATGAGTATATCCAGATTTTGCATCGTAGCCACCCAAGTCCGGAAGCTACCAAAAGAAGGGGATAGGACTAGTATTTTGGCCTTCTCTGTCAAAAGATATTGATAAAGTACTTTCATCTTGCTCAGTATGCAATAGTACTAAACCGCATTTGCTAAAAGAGCCACTTCAGCTAAACCAGATTCCTGAACTACCTTGGTCGCCAGTAACCAATGACATATTCGAGTGGAATAGTTGACATTACTTAGTGTTGGTAGACTCTTATGCAAATTGGTTTGAGATTGATCTGCTACCTAACCTAACATCCAGTACTGTCATTACTAAGTTGAATAATCATTTCTCAATCCATGGTAGTCCACAGAAAGTTATTTTTGACAACTGTGCCCAGTTTACCAGTTAGCTATTTCAGAAATTTGAAAAAGAGTGGGACTTTATCCTTGTTACCAGTAGTCCTGAGTCAGTGAGAGGTATATGTGCCGAGCCACAGTCAAACGGTCTAGCTGAACAAGCAGAACAAAGTGCAAAGCAATTACTAGAGAGGTCAATGCATGACAATACCGATGTTTTCTTAATTTGCTTAATCTCAGAAATATACCTCGTGACAATTTACTTGTCTCACCTGCTGAGCGACTTCTGTCTAGGCAAACCAGGACAATCTTGCCTATCAGTTCCAGTTTGTTGGTGCCAAATGCTGAAAACACCAGAGCAATCAAAGCCCAGCTATTCAAAAAGCATTCATTTCAGAAGTCCAGCTATGATAAAATGAGCAGATTTATTTGTCCATTGAAAGAAAGAGAGATAATAGGGATGCACACAGCGGAAGGTTTTGATCGAATTGGTCAAGCGAGAGGTATATGTGCCGAGCCAAGATCTTACTTAGTGGAATCTGAGGGTACAGAATACAGAAGAAACTGCAGGCATCTTCTTCTGGTGTCTGAATCAATATCACAGAATCATATCTGTGATACAGACTCTAGATCTCAGAGCAATCCAGACCATGTTCCTGTTGAAGGACATGTCTCAGTACCTATTCCCATTCCTGATGATGTCCCAGATGTGCCTGAGGTTGAACATTCATTAAAGACAGTCCCTGTTGTTAAACCCAGTCCTAGTTTTTATGTCACACAATCAGGTCATATTTCCAGACCTAGTGTAAAATACTCAGCAACTTGGACATGATTGTTTCACTTGTTATTAGTTCTGTATAATTGCATGTCGAAGGATTATTTCTGTACAATTGCATGTTGATAATTGTTGTCTTTATTACTGTGCATGACTTATTTCTCAAAGAGGGAGGATGTAGAACAGAGTGTGTGTTGTAACTTTAAGAAGCATTTCAATGTGAGGGCACGTGCATATAAATCGAAAGCACGTGCAGGCAGCAGTGCCATTTTGAGTGAACAGCCAGAGTGTTAACATGTATGAGTGCGGTAGTCAGTCTGTTTATAAGTGAATTTAAGTTTAAACTGCTAAGCCTCAATCCTGATGTGTTTGTATATAATAAAGCTGTTTGAACCGAACCTACAACTTTTCATCTATTTTATCCTGACTGGACAAGTGACAGGTACTACATGGCATGCAATATAGTAATTAGGTATGTTCCCAAAGACATTCTCCCTCGGCAGCAAAGTCGTTCTTACCCACAAACTGGAAAGTAATAAGTTCACTTTTGCCTGGAGTGAGCCCCATGCTTAAATCAGCTACTGCTTCTGGGGCAGAACTATACTATACTACTCTCCCCCACCCTTCACCAGTCAGCCAGCTACTCAGTCTTTCCTGCTACATTCGGCCCTCTGATACCCAAACTGCCCATCCTATCCAAGCCACTAGTGCAAGAGGCAGGCACTATACCCCATCAGCATCAGGCTGACCTCTCTTAAAGCCTTCAACAGTAAAGCAGCTTTTAAAATGTAAACAATTCACATCTTAACTGCCTGCAAATTCAAAAGTGTGCCGCTGCACAGCATATAGCTGTCTGCATGAATATCTAGTTATAGAAATGAGGCCCTGTACAATTAGCATAAATGAAACTGCACAACCAGGTTATGGCTTCATTTCTCAGCAGTTAGAAATTAATTTAAATGAATTTCTTTAGGTTAATAAAAAAAACTTTGAAATGTAAAAAACTTTATTAGAAGGCTAAGAATGAGCTGCTGAAAGCTTTGATCCAACACGTGTTTCTTTTCTTTCTGTAGTAGGATCGGCAGGTCTGAGCCCATGGTAACTCTTGTCTCCACCAGAGAGTTTTCCTGCAGAGATGGGTTGCACTTATGGCTGGAGGGCCAAAGCACCAAGAACTGTGGAATGTGTACTTTAAATGGGCTCTGGGTCTGCCCTTTTCTTTTTACTACAATATGAGCACTATGGTTGCAGAATTACAACCTCCAACACTAGTAATATGCTTTATCCTAGAATGACTGATAAGAAAGCTTATCCTCCAAGTACAAAACTAATAAATGACAAAAGCAGGCTGCGTCCCATCAAATGATAGGTTTGGTTATGTCATACTTTACGTTAAGGAGGCTTCATTTGGCAGCAAATTGGGAAAGGTGGAACAGGAGCTTAAGATAAGGTGTCAGGATAAAGGGACCAATACCTGGGGGTGAGGTATATAAACTTGATAAAATGCAATTAAAATTTTACCAGATATATGGCTCACTTGACAGAAGTAGGCAATTATCCTGCACTGCTGGTGACATGAGTTTGATTAACATCTCAAATAACCTGTCAGGAGAGGAGTATTTGATGGTTAGCAGTCAACATTGCTTTCTCTTGAGAAAAAGGAGTAGAAAATATTTCTACCCAGCATCCCACTGTTTGAGATCCAGACAGGAAGAGTGAAAGTGTTTTACTTGTATTATACATACAAGTACAGTGGAAACTTGCAAATAGTAGCATCCCAGCAGATGTCGCACACTGCACCTTGTGGTATGGGGATGTTAGGTAATGTGAAAACACCACTTGTGGCCTGCAGAGAGTCTGCTCCAATTTCAAGCCACATAGCCTTACACCTTCCCCACTGAGGGTTTACACAACCTCAATAAGACTGAAATAATGAGAAGTCAAAAAATAAAACGAGACCAGAGGATCAAATAAGGTGAGAGGAACCATCAACAAACACAGATCTCCACTGCAAATAAGTAGAGTTAATTATCCAAACTAATTTGGACTTGGGGTAGTTTGATAATCAGACTGTTCAGATAATCAATGATATAACTGAACCGGATAAAAAATTTCTAAAATCTTGCTTTTTTTTGCATGCAGGAATATACTTTATAACCATTCAGCAATTTCAGTGGACAAAAAAGAATATTTTTCACACATGAGCTGGCTACAAGCTCAAAAAACATGCTCAAGCGAATACCTATAAGGTTTACATATTCAGACTATGAATTTTCCTACCCACAAACTTTGGAAGACTGATTCGGATAACTGACGTTTCAGATAATCGCCTCTCCATTGTACTTCACATCACTTGTTCTAACCACTGCAAATATACTCTCAAAAGCAGTAAAATAATAATATCCCTGTTGCAAATGCTGCTCTGTACCTTGATTTGAAAGCATGTCAGTGTGGCAGAAAATGGGACATTACTGAAAATGAGATACTGTATTCGTTTAAATTAGACTGAGGAAAAAAAAAGTGCTAATTAAGTACTGCACACATTGCTGCCAGCTATGTTATCTACTGTCCATTTTAATTAATTTTCTTATATCATGACCTTTGCCCACTGCTTAGCGTATTTTTTTTGGGGGGTAGTAGTTACACATGTTTAGCAAAGCATAACTCAGATAAAACATACCTCACTCTTCCATACATCGGTAAATGAACAAATAATCACCAATTAGAAAGAAAGAATTCAAATGGCTGTTTATAGCAAAATCTCGCTATTCATCATGTCACCCCAACTTGAACAAAATCCACCTATTAACATTCTACATCTGTGTTCTTCACCTGGCATTGCATTAAAGTATTTAATTGCAGTATGTATGAAGTACATTTCTTTGCTGTCCACTTGCTTCCCTGCAGTTGTAGGTAGTAGCAGGCTTTGATTGTTACCTGGAATTTGAATATTAGCTGAACAACTACACAGAGGCAAGCCTATAACTGCGGCTTACAACTACACAGAGGCAAGCCTCTAACTGCAACCTACAGAAGTACAACTTTTTCTTCCATCTGAGTAAACGGTGTCATTAACAGAACTGGACTTATTGGCTGCATGCACAAATAGCTCATGTCCTGTGCAATCGATCTCTTTATTTATTCGCCAAATAAGGACAGGCTCATGCAAGCACACATCTTCAGAAAAGCATGTTTTGCTTTGCTTTTCCTGCTAAAGGAGTGTGATGCCTTTGATTTAAAATGACAGAGCTGCTCTGATGTTGGCCACCTGCATGACCCAGAGAACGCCAGACCATGAAGCAAACACAGGGAACTAACAGAGAAGTATATGCCATGCGGTGTGCACGGTCATTCTATCCTAACATTCCTGTGAATAATTCATTACAAAAATAAATACTATATAGAAGTAAAAATACTTTTCCAGTCTTTGATTGGCCCATGATTCCAGATAATCTAAATATACCTGGATAACATAAATAATGGTTTTGCACAGTCTTAAGATCTTCGGCATGAGTATGTATGCTCAAGTATGACAGATGTTATTTGACTATTATCAGTTAAATAATCACTTCATTTTTTAAAGCAGCTGTTTTCATTTCTTTTTG
The DNA here is from genome assembly GCF_019279795.1 of Protopterus annectens. Lineage (NCBI taxonomy): Eukaryota > Metazoa > Chordata > Ceratodontiformes > Protopteridae > Protopterus > Protopterus annectens. The sequence goes on from NC_056745.1 coordinate 433,954,894, forward strand.
CAGACATATGTCTGACTCACAATATGGTAAGCTATCCCCCACCCCTTTTTCTGCTTACCTGACATATATGACTCTTTAGGGTCTTAAAGATGCAACAAAAGACAATGTCACAGGGTGGAACGTGTGTCTCTTTAAAAAAAATAAAGATAATGGTTTGAAGGCAGCATGGTCACAGAGCTCAGAAAGACCCAAGTCTAGCTTGTTTTCATCTTTTTCTTCCTCTAGATATTTAGACACTAACAGCTGTGCTGCACATGTGACTGGAGTCATACAAAACAAACATTGGTAGCAGTGTTGGCACTGTTCTAAGGCTCACAGATACTAATTTCCATTCATGATTACCAAGACAGCACATGCCAGCCCCCACCCCCACTCCAAAAAAAGAGGAGGTAGATGTATGCCAAGCTGAATTCTAAACTTGTGTGAAAACACTGCAAGAAGTAGTCCTAGAACTATGCCGGTGGGCTGGCTTTGATTAAATCAGTGACTCTTGCTAAGGATGGCACAGTTCAGCTGGTAGGCTAGATGCCAGTGGCACTAACAGCTACAGCAGGATGCCACCCCCTTGTCATATGCTGGTATCAGTGTACAATTGCAGAGGACTGTTTATTATGCCAAGTTTTTATATGAGATTTTAAATCAAAGTTGTTTCTCCCAGTATCTGCCATAAGGGCAGAAATGCAGCTAAGGCACTTTACTGTAAATAGTCTGCTTCCTTTAAAAGTAAGCAGTGTGACTTTCCAAAGCATTTCAAAGTGAAATAAGAAAATATTAAATAAATTCAAAACACAAAGAAAAAAATATAGGACTTTATCCGGCTGGTAAATGTCATTTGATTGTGCATATTAGAATTCTAAATAAATGTATGCTTTTTTAGCAGTATTTTCTGGGAATACATTAGAAATTATATTTCAGGCAATAAGTCCCCATCTCCTATACTCACTTTCTACTTATATGTAGCCCAAGTGGAATGGCGGGGGTTAGGCAAGGAACTAAAACATGCTGCTGGGGCAACGTGCAGTACACCTTGTTAACTCTCCAGTAGGCATCTGGATATGTGTGTGTTTGTGTGTATGTGTGTGTGTGTGTGTGTGTGTGTGTGTGTGTGTGTGTGTGTGTGTGTGTGTGCATGCACGCACACATGTGTGTATATCTAAGCCTACCTCTCAACCTCTTAGTGCAAGAAATCTGGACAAAGCCCAACAAAATGAGGGAACAAAGGCCCAAGAATAGGGGCATATTTTAAATATTGCTCTTATAAACTTAGAAAGTTGCTAGAGTAAAAGGGTTTGTTTTAACAGACATTTTCTGAAGGATTTGAAGTCTGAACATGACTTCAGTCCTCAGATCATCCCAGTGATTTGCCAGAAAATTACAAATTTTATGAGGAACAGACCAAAAATATGAGCCAAAAATCTGGACATTCTGGGAAAATCTGGACAGGTGAGAGGTATGTATCTATGACATTTTGAAATTGCTGTTGTTAAGTATTTCAGTATGTACCACAGAGGGAAGGGGGAGAGCGGCATGATACCCATATCCTCACCCATAATAGAAAAAGCAGACTATCTGCTGCTTGTACCCATCTCCTTGGATAGTTCTTTCAGTATTAAGACGTCTTTAAGTCAGGTGGATCTATAGGTAATAAGTCACATAACTTTAAAAGAACCACAACACACACACACACACACACACACACACACACACACACACACACACACACACACACACACACACTCACATCTCTAAATATTTTAAGTCCAGGATTATGCAACCTTATAGGTAAACAGAAACTTCCGCACCTCAGCTGTCCTACTATCTCATTTAAATGAATGCATAACATTCAAATAAAGATTGGAGTCAATTTAACAAAATCAGACAGTCATGTTTTGCTTATACAAGATGTGATATTTAATGTATATCCTACTGGGGTCACTGACATCATAGACAGGTGCAAAACCCATATGCTAGTGGAAACTGCAAAAAAAAAAAAAAAAAAAAAACAAGTGGATTTTCATATCTAATTTTTTCTTCTTCTCAAAAAAAAACGTTGTTTTAGTATGGCTGCTCTGGGGTGCATAATAAAATATATTAGTGTGCTTCTTAGGGCTGTAAGGTCACTTAGTCACTAGCCTCATGTTATGGGATATACGCCTGAGATGATGACTAAACATAGTAAGTATGGTAAATTACAAAGTGTAAGTACTCATGTTTCTGCAGAATGCGAGTGTAACCCTTGATTTACATCACAACAACTTTTATCTGAAAAGGGGGTGTCACTTATTGCAAGTTATGAAAACATGTTCCTGCTACTGCAAGATATGATATGATTGAATAATACAGGTTAGAATAGGATAAGGGAAGGATGGAGAATCTGACTGGCCCATACCATGTATTGTCTTGGCCTCATCCACAATTCTCCCCTAGACAGGAATATATTTCAATGTTTCCTCCTTTGTCTTGTCATCTTTTAATTTCAGATTGTGAATAACCAGATGCAACAAAACCCCTTTAAGGCAGAATGTAAAAGGATTGGTGTGTGTGTGTGTGTGCGTGCGTGCGTGCGTGCATGCGTGTGTGTGTGTGTGTGTGTGTGTGTGTGTGTGTGTGTGTGTGTGTGTGTGTGTGTGTGTGTGTGTGTCTGTGTGTGTGTCTGTGTGTGTGTCTGTGTGTTTTGTATGTGTGTGTGTGTGTGTGTGTGTGTGTGTGTGTGTGTGTGTGTGTGTGTGTGTGTGTGTGTGTGTGTGTGTGTGTGTGTGTGTGTGTGTGTGTGTGTGTGTGTGTGTGTGTGTGTGTGTGTGTGTGTGTGTGTGTGTGTGTGTGTGTGTGTGTGTGTGTGTGTGTGTGTGCGCGTGTGTGTGTGTGTGTGTGTGTGTGTGTGTGTGTGTGTGTGTGAGTGTGTGTTTATAGTTTGAAAAACAGAGAAGATACTTTAAACACATATTATATGAGAAACAGAGACCTAAGGAATATCAACATTAATAGGAAAGGCTTGTCAGTGACACTGCCTCCAAATGATAATATATATTCTATAAGGCAGAGATGAGACAAGAAAATGTTTGATTGATTGATTGATTGATTGATTGATTGATTGATTGATTGATTGATTGATCTTTTGTTGACTGGGTTAATTCCACTAGGCTTTTTATAGGGGAGACCCGAGGTTGTATTTTTACTACTATGATACTCACTTTTATATGGCTAATAAAAGAAAACAGTAGACAGTAGAAACAAAAAAAATTCTGTCCAAATCTGTATGAAAGAGGATATAAGGTTTTAATTATAGTAAAGCTGGGAGAACATGAACAATATCTCTTATAACACTATTTGTGGCTAATGATATTGGCTTGGGGCAGCATGAGATATTAACATGAGGAGATGTTATGCAATATTAAAATCTGCAAGTCTTTCTCCTTATCCTGGCTTTCTATCAATCTTTGTATGCTTATTCTGTATGCCACTTCAGACTTGGTCCACTAACAAAAACTTAATAAAGTGATAAAAGGGTTCTTCTAATGAATTTTATTTTAACTGTAATTGCATTTAATAATGTTGCTGTAATAGGTCAAATAACAGCAATGTTCCATTTTCCTGTGGTGTCACAGAAATGGCAAACTAAAATAAGTTGCTTGTTTTGGGTCTCAGTGACAGGGTACTCAAGCAGAAGACAGCAAAGACTCTGTCAGCTATACAGTTTTCTAGCTCTCTGCATTAACCACAATGCTATAATGCTTCTTGCTATATAAGGTGATGACAGATTTCCTTTTAATACCCAAATGGCAATTTTGTGTGTGTATGCGTGTGTGTGTATGTGCTCACGCGCATGTGTGTATGTGCCCCTAACACTAGACTGTCTTTCTAATATAAGGAGTTGAAACTGGAAAGTAACATGATGTCAGTAGTGAAAGTACTGTAAAAGATGCTTCCGTTCATCCACTCGAGGCACATAACTGATTAAAAGAAATATAACAATAAACTGTGCAGGTAGGAATTGTACATTTCCAGAATGCTACCCATCTGATCCTGCATGAAAGGTTTTCCCTGGGAATTTCCATCTTCTTTCCCTTTATTAATCAGTAGTCATTGTACATATCAGCCCTCTTCCTGCACTTTCTGTCACGGCGTCTGCAAGTTAGATTCATGTGCATGTATCAACGTGTAACAATAGTTTCCTTTACTGGCAGAAATTCAATAAAACAAATTTCTGCAGATGAGATGTGGGGGAGGGACGGGAGCTGTACCTTCAGATAATAACAGACCCTCATACAAGTGCAAAGGAATAGAGAAGCCTTAAAAGCTTCTTAACCCTCACACCATTTTCCTGATCTCTGCCTTTCTTTCTCTCTCTTTCTCTCTTCTCACTGCTTTTCCCATCAGCAGAAAAAGATTGTTACACCACCTCATCTTTTGCACTCTGTCCCTTTTTCTGATTCTGTTTTATTTTATTTTTTCTTTCTTTCCCTCTGTCTCATTTATTCCAATTCCACTTTGATCTTTTTTCTGTCTCTCTCTCTCTCTCTTTTTCCGTCAGACATATACACACAAACACACATTCTCTTTGCTTTTTTCTCTTCTGCTGTCAGCTTTTCTCTCTCTCTATCTCCACCCATCTGCACACCCCTAACAGATACAGTGAGCGAGAGAAGAGGGAGAGGGATAGAAAAAGAGCGTTTTGCAGCACGGAGACCCTTCCAGCACTCCCAGGCATCCCGTGGATCTGCTCATATCTCCTGAATGCTTGTTGCAGTCATATAGGGGAATTATTCTTAAGGCTACTCTGCTTCTGACCTTTTGAGGAATTATTTTAGTACGACTTCAGGTAAGAGAATATATAAATAATGCTTTTTTTATGGTAAACACAAATGCACATTTTCAGGGTTTCAGAATTTTTTCTGTTTGTCTCTGAACTTCTTTAGTGGGCGTAGAGTATTTGTAAATTTCTAGGTTAAGTTTTGTGAGTTTAGAGGCATTTTGTTAAGAGTGTGCCCTTAAGCATTCTGCATCTTGGTTCTGGTTCTGAATCAGACAACCCAAAGAATTCTCATGTTGTTCCCCTCTTTTCAATCTTCTCTGTGTGCTATTAGGTAAACATATTAGTAGGAAGGGTTACAACAGTGGTAAATTAATGGCCCATAGCACAAACTGTAAGCTTTTAGCAGCACAGTGAATCACTCATGAAATATTAGTTCTGATGCACAACATTTTCTTTTGTTTTCATAAAAGGAGAAGACACTTGATGGTTGTTTAGGGCAAGGTTCAGTTTCATTTCATAGTACTATTTTATTTCAGTGTCACTGTTTGTTTAAATTATAATGCTGCACCATTCTAGGAACAAGTAGCTTTCTCCGCCCAGTTAATAAGCCTCAGTTAGTTAAAGACAAGAAAATATTTCCAACTCCCAAGAGGGTGTGTGGACAGTGTTAAATGCTAATAGCCATGCTCTACCTTACCACTGTCCCGCGGTAAGAATTTTAGACATTGTTATCATGGTAGTCAGAGCTTGTGCTACTTTTATCAATCTGCCAGCCTGCAACCGCAAACATGTCAAATTCTATGCCTACCAACTTTCTACAGCATAATGCAGATAGCTTCATCCAGGTTCTTTTTTAAACTTAATTTTTTTTTCATATAAGTATTTTTTATTTATTATTGCAGCTTGTGTTGATGTTTGCTGGAATGTCTGATTTTCATAGTAGTTGTGACTTTTGTGTTTAACCCACGTTTCACCTTTGATTCCTAAAAGCTCCCTTTTACGTGCAAGGTTAAATATACCTCTGTATGTGGCAAGTAGGCGAGATCTAAACTACAAGTAATATGCAACAGTGAGGGATAATAAAAATAATGAGAACTGTAAATAATGACCCTGGCTGCTGGTGGGGTCCATCATGCTTTCTGTCATTTTGGGCTAGGCACTTATAATACATAAAAATATAAAATATAGTCAAAACAGATTTCAGAATAAAGTTACCGCCCATTCTTCTTTTGCAGATCAGTCATGATTTGGGCATTTGTGTCCTGAGAAAAACATGAACAATAGCAAATTCCCCAATATTTTAGGAGAAAGAAAAGACTTCTAACTTCCCCTAAGTAATGCAGAAAATTAACATACTATATCTGAAACACTTTAATATGATATGCAATAATGCAAACAAGTGCAATTGTGCAACAGTGTACCATTTCTTTGGTAATAAAGTGAAAACATGTCTTTTCCATTGGTTGAAGTCATTTTCGATCCTGCAAAAATTGTTTACATAAGAAATGGACCACTGTGAACATCTCATAAGATGGCAACCCAGGTCAAGCCTGGCTCTAATAGGTTAGATGGCCAATAGGGACAGAAGCAATCAAGACCCATTACCATACATACCAAGGAAAAGATGTGAGTACACAAGACCCATTACCATATATACCAAGGAAAAGATGTGAGTACACAAGACCCATTACCATACATACCAAGGAAAAGATGTGAGTACACAAGACACATCAGTGTTATACAAGAAAGATATGCATGTGCGTGTCTGCGCTCACGTCTGTTTGTCTGCATGAGTGTGCCTGCGTGCATGTGTATATATCTTTTCAAATTATGCAGACTGTCATCACATTAACAACTGGGATTTAATTCACATACAGAAGCCTTGAATAAATTATGAAGGTTCAAGTAATAGCAACCCACATGCTGTGAGTCAGACCATTATATGCATGGTTTATGCAACAAAATTTTACCGGTTTATACTTTTAAATTTAGGGCATGATCTTACAGTTTTTCCTTCATTAATTCAGTGTTTAAGTTGCCTTTAATTAAATTTGCAACAGTTTCATATATGTGATGTTATCAGTAATTGTGGAAGATAGTACCTGTTATATTAATGTTTTCTTTGCAAGTAGAGCCTTGAATATTAAGTATATTTGTACATGTTATATAAAACATAAAAAAAAAATTCTGACAGAGATAGCACCCATCTGTTTAGAATCTTCCAGTATCAGAGTAATTTCCTGTAATAACAGAACCTTGCCAAAAATACATTAGTCTCCATTAAAGATATGAATATTTAAAAATATTGATTTTTTTTTATTTAGAAAAAAAATATATGACAATAGTAAGACCTACACAAATGGTTGGTTGTATAAAATGAAAGCAAACAATCTAAGCTGGGGTGCAGTTTACATTGTGCACAAGAAACCGTAACATCCCTCAGTGTGATATCGGTATTATCCGTAATTCTCATTTGACAACATTCTGTGACCACACAAACACTACAATTATTTCTAACTTTAAATGTACCATAGATATGAAGTACAGAGTCCCAAAAACAATATTAAGGTATGGCACGCCTCATGCTCAGTCCATTGAACCGTACAGTTTTAAATGCCTTTCCCTTCACTGACCCTGTATCGGCAATAGACTATGGAAGTTAAATCAACTTCTGCATTTTAAAATAAAAAGCTCCAACAGAGTACAGATACCTACCTGCATTCTTCATGCTTCAAAAGATGTTTCAGATGTCAAGAAATATTTAGGTTTTCAAATCCCTTAGTAAGTAAAAACAATCCTACATAAAGACCAGGCAGAGAAAAATGCAAATAAAGCTATGGGATCCTCTAAGTAACAAAGAAATGGCAGAGAGACTGAAAAAAAGGAATGCTAGATTTAAAAGATGCAAAGGCAAGTTAGCTCTGCAACATACATACATAAAAATTGGTAACCTAGAAGCAGAAATGTGTAAAGAGACTTTTTTAACAATATATTGAGCATCACTACTGCACTGCTTACAGTAGAAATATCCACAGTTTTAGAGCAAAATAAAAAGTACACTTGGGTTTTAGCAAGACCATTTAATGTGGCACTATTCAAAGGTTAGTGAATGAATTTAAAAGTCTTGAGTGGGTTCTAGGGGGGCAATGTAGGTAAAACAGTGTCTAGGCAGAAAGGCCACCAATAATCACAGTAAATGAGAAAAAGATTTTATATATATATATATTATATATATATATATATATATATATATATATATTATATATATATTTCATTTTAGCAACTGGTTAAGTCGGCTGGCCATCAGGCCATTAGACCCTTTCAGCTATGGCCCAGTGCTCATATAGCCAAGGATACAATGAACAGAAACAGAGTTAAAGCAGGCATTATTACAAAAGATAACTACATAATAAAATAAATGCTTAAGAGTTAAAAGGGAATAATAATGTATACTCATTAGAGTTTTACAAGTAAAAACAGAGTAACATTTATGTGCAGGAGGGCGATAAACAATGCAAATCACATGAGTGCAACTACAAGAAACTAGCAGACTGTTACCAGTGGGGTGACACAGAGGTCAGTACCAGGGCTGATCCTTTCCCTTTCTATATAACTGATAATTTACAAGGTCCAGAAGGAAAAGATGCGTGTTTGCTGTAAACACAAAGAGACACATTTCGATTGCTCCATGTCAAGGTACAAAAAGAATAAGAATGGAACGGAAAACTGAAGGAATAGAATGAAATGCAGCAGCTTAAATTTTCTATGAAAAGAAAATGCTAATTAATGCATCTAAAAAGCAACAGCCTGTGAAAGGAATGCATAGCTTGAAGGAAGCATCTGAATCAACGCATATGGAGAGGGCTGAGATGTACTCACATGAGATAATGCAGAGGTAAGCAAGGCAATGTGACAGAGCATCAGATGGGACTAGAAGGATACTAGGATACACTGCAAGAGCTTTCACTAGGAAAAATTAAATGTTATTAGTCCTCTGTATATCCAGACGGAGAGATCTCATTCAGAGGGCTAGCTGCAAACCTTATCCTCATAATGACAAGAGACAGGACTGTGGCAATTCTGACGAAGGCAACACAAATGCTGCAAAGGGGTTTGTCAGAAATCATATGAAAAGGGATTGGAATAGTATAATATGTAAAATCTTGAAGTAAGGATATAGGCATATGACAGAAAGTTTAACCACCTCAAATGAATCCACAAAATTTAATGTGATAACATTTTCGAACAAAGAAATATAGGAAGGACAAAAACATTGTTTATTAATCAGGATAAAGCATTAATCTACATGGACCCATTTCAGGCTCCGGCTCAGGAATACTGCCTGGTTAAATGATATGATGAGAGTAACATAGTAAGTACATGGAGGCAGTGGGATGCTGTAGGATTCAGGTATGTCTTCCATAGTCTTTAACTTCTGTGTTAAGATAAATGAGGATGGCTCGGGCAAGATACAATTACATTTTTCACAGTAAGGGTAGTAGAGGACTGGAAAGTCTTCCTGAAGTGGATACGAGGTCAAAAACTATCAATGAATTCAAGAATTCTTGATTCAGGCATAAGTCAATTCTAATGCGCTGTGAAAAGGGTGCACTTTACAGTCAAGATGTACCAAGTGGTCCTCACCTGTTGTTATACCTGTGTGTGTGTCTTACCTGCTGAGACTAAGGAGAAGCAAGAAGCATCTCCCACAGCAGTCTATAAATAGGGAAAGTTAGGGAATGACGTGATAGGAATACAATCATGCATTAGCTATAGCCCTTATATTAGTTGGAATGAGGAACGGGTCTCTCAAAAAGTTGTTGGGCTAAAGGAAGTCTACAAATAAACATTTGAATGACATCATAAACCATACAACTGGAAGCTGTGGGAATCAAAACTGAGTTTGAGGTGTAGCCTGTTCAATGCTCATTTTTGCGATCATTAAGATCTCAGAGAGTGCAAGGAGAAGCCGCTGGAATTAAACCCAAATCTAGAGAAAACAGCCCATTCATATAATAATATGTAATTCTGCAGTCAACAAATTCAAAAATTTAGTAGTAGGCATCTAAGGGGTTCCACATGTAACGACATGTCATAATATCCTTAATACTGATCTAATCAAGTCCATCAAGAAAAAAGAGCACTGCAGAAAGAAAATCATATGTTGAAAGATCACATGAGCCATTTGAACCCCACTGACCTCATGGATGACAGTAAGGCTTACCACTGAACGACACACTCACAACCCACAAGAGAGGAGGCAAACTGTCAGGACTTTCTGAAAGGAAAGTGGGCTGTGCCATAAAATTGAGACATGTCACCCCTCACCCTACAATGACAGTACCCTTCCTCAGATTGATTCAAAGAACCTTTTCCAACTGTGACTGCAGAATGAAGAAGTTACAAATAATATAGATTTAAACAGTAAATAAGAGACTAAATGACAGCATTCTGTGAGTACAGCATTAGAATACTTGACAACTGTCCTTAAGTTAAACACAAATGGTCATTACTAGGGTTTCAGAGTTAGCTCTGACTGCCAGAATTTATATTACTTATAATGTCAGCATGAAAGGCTTACTTCATTATCAGAAGCACAATCTACATTACAGTAAGTGCTGTTTTTTTTGTCCCATTTTGGGATCCATGTTTTCCATAACAAAACTGATTCCATAAATTTGATCGCAGCTAAAAACATATGCAATTATTTAAGTGAAAAGTTACTTTCCAGTCTCCTCATGATCACAGATGTTCAAGCATGATGCAGAAAATAGGAACACATTTAGGTTCATAGGTGTTTACTAGGCGGACGACCACCAGGGCCTTTTAAGGCCTTTTGCCGTGTGTGAGATACTAAACTTAAAAATGTCTTCCGCTCATTTTCTTTTCATCCAGTTAGATAAACTGAAACATGCACAGCCTACTGTCTGTAGCAGCAGCAGTTAGTTTAGATACAGTGACAACAGGATTGCTCATACTGAATGAGAGTGGGGGTCCCAAACAAGAAAAATGACACGATGCATCTTATAAATATTCTGGCCACAGAATATATGACGGTGTTAAAGTTTTTAAGTTTGGGTCATCAAAACTATTTCTGAAACCTCAAGACAGTGTAACTTAAGGTAAGCCAACTGCATATCCTGAAACTGTACTCAACGCCTTTTCCTTTAAAATAAAAGTAAATACAAATAAAGTACAATTGAGATGAACAAAAGCAGGAATTTCCTCAATTAATCTGTAACAACACACATACCCATTCTATGGTGCACTGATTATCCCCAAAGATAAGCACTGTGGATCCACAACCATGCAGTAGGCACTGCAGTCTACCATTCACATACATGTCCCCCTTCACCCAAGAACAAGCACCCAACACCACATGCACCATAAGTGTGCCACACATATGTGCTAGGGGAATCCTCAACAAGGGCCAGAGATATGCAGTGGTTTTAGTGTCGTTGAACTGTCTCCAGGAGCATAAGGAAATCACCAAGAATGTCTTCTGTAAAACCCTCAAGAGGTATCTTGAGTATTACTGTCAAGGATATGTAGTAGTTATCCTTAATGAGACAAAATCATAAAGTTGTTACACACAGGTCATACAGAGAGTATTTATGATATCTAACCACATCACAAGAAAGGTATGCTGTGGTCACCCTGTACATGGACCTCAAAGGCATATAGTGAAGATTCTGAAGGTGTGCCCACCTCCTACAAGGACATGCAGTATGGACTCTGAATACTTCCTTTCACAGAAATGCAGCAGAAATTGACATAAACACATCCTCCATAAAATACACAGTAGGCATTATAAAATATTCCATCTTCCCTTCCATGCGGTATATGACACCATGAAAATGCATCTCAAATAACACATAACAAATAACAATAACAGAAATGCAGAAATATACATACATATCCTCAAAAGCCAAACATCAGACATACTTTAAAGATTATGTACAGTTACTTGTTTTATCTTGTAAATTGACGTTATTTTCCATAGCACCATTAAAGTGACCTATCTGCAGCTAATACTGACTTTGACATCATAGTTAAAATATAATAAACAACTAAAAAATAAAATTTTTTTTATCATTGTTAAAATAAACTGAAAATGTAATTAAAGATATACTGTACCATGGTGTTTTACCAAATTGCAGCTACTTGCTGCGTATTACCATACTAGGTCAGCTGATATCATCATTCAGTGTGTTGCAATTTTGCACTAATAGTACCTGAAGGCCATAGTGGGTTCTGATTGTATGCCCATACAGGACCTGAAACTGTCCAGAGGACATTTGACACAGTATCTGCTAAACATGGAAAGCAGTCATATTAGGAGCAGTGAGTTTACATTATTTATTCCTGTCTCTGTATGATGGTTGTATCTACAGTGTTGTTTCAACTCATTAAACTGCAAGAGTTAAGGCCTACAGAACTGGAAGGTGCTGTACAGCCTTGATGCTATACATGGGATCAAAAACCATGTCATTTAAAGTTGCTTACAATTATTTCTTCTCTCCTTGCATATGAAGTGACACCATTACAACTTGAATCACAATGATGCATCATATCTATATAAACAGTCAAATCTCCAGAGTGGTGTACATCAGAGAGAAATGCCATCAAACAAAAATATTAGAATAATCTATCCAAATAATGTTGCTTTTTCCCCCAATCCCTTTGATGAGCATTTCATTGATTACTCCTGGTCTCCTGGTAAACCCATTTATTCTTCAAGGTGAGAACATTATTCCCTGGG
>NC_056745.1:433969908-433974908 GCF_019279795.1 Protopterus annectens
CAAAATGCGATGTGTTTTCTCATTTCCTCACTGAACCTTTGCGACTTCAATCATTTATTCTAACAGGTTCAGGCCAGCTGCAATGCAGTGGATTTGTTTCCTTTGTGTGGCCTTATTCCATTACTGATGAGTGCTACATACTTATGGAAAACATCACGATAGCTGCAGTATCTCATTTTCACTCAGGTCCTATTCCATATTTTTCTGAACTTTTTAAAGATGGATACATAGCGTTCAAAATCCTTGAGAAAAAAAGTTTTGTCTTTTTGGAAAATATATACTCTAAGTGAACTGATATCCTGTCGCCAGTCTAAGTCCTACTTTCATCCATGGTTTGCCATACCATGTCAGAACACAGGTATGCAAGCAGACAACATATCAAGTAGCAATCCTTGCTAGTCTTAACTTACTTACTCTTGCAAAAAATATACCCAGTATAAAGACGGCAGAAGCACACCTCACAGACAAAATACCTCTTATGTACACCTGCAGGAAGCATAACAGACATTGCACATTTAAATAACTAGTAACTATATAAAGCACTCTCAAAGACATATATGTGTATGCATGCAGAGAGAAACTTGCATACTTCTATGTGTATATGAATATTTTCAACAAATGAGTTGGTGAAGCCATAGGTCAAGAACCAAGTTCCTAATCCTACAGTACAAGATATTTCATGTATCACTGAACCTTACATATTTCATTTATCAGCTTTTTCATTACGTTCATGTTAAGAGCAGTGTTTTCTACTGACTTTACTATACTATGTTAAATTCCAAAGTTTCTACAGATTTTTTTCTGATGAAAGGGTATTTATATAGTTTGCAAAAGGTTGTATAAATGGAGTGTTTAGTGAATGGTTTTCTACTATAGTTTCTGGGAGAAATGTTAGTATATTCTTGGTAGTTTAAATTCATTCTTATGTATTTCAGTATTGAAGTAAGGTTTATATTAGGATTTGTTGGTTTTATAGTTTAAGTATGTTCTTACTGTATTTGAATTAGTTAAGATACTTAGAACTCTGTCTGTTTTGCTGGTAATGCTATTTTATGATTGACTTGTTGTGGTCAGTGTTTTATTTCATTTTATATTCTCTAATTTTAGCTGTATTTGTTCTAACAAGAATGAATTTCAAATGTAGCTTGTCAGTTTATGTATGCAGTACTATTTTGTGGGCTGTATGTTTGGATTTTATGTCTGCAGAATGTAAAGTTATGTTTTTTACAGTGTAGTGACTGAGAAATGTGGTCTTTTCTTAATTTCATAGGGTTACTTTTCTGTTTAACTAAGTGTAGATATAAGCCTGACTCTATGGTATACATGAATAAAGTCCTTATTTGAGGCCAGATGACCTGGGTTTGATTAGTGGTATGGGCATCTGAGGGATTGGGCAGGAAACTAATCCTTGGGGAAAGGAAGGCTGCTAGGCCTACAGTACTGACAATATCTAGGGGTTGCTGGGTACATTACTCATCTATATTGGCTGCATTGGCTCATGGTGCTTTAGGCAGGGACCTTCCTGCTGAGCTGGGGAGCAGGAGTTGGGTGTAGAAGCATGTATGCCTCCTCTCTTGAAGAAGAAGCTATGACAAATCTGCAGGAAGCACAAGGGAGGGAAATACAGGCCACTATGAGGAATCAGCACGCTGAACCTCTCCCAATTACCTGCCTTTTACCATTGAGAGAACAGATGTGTCAACAGATCTCCTGCAGCAGGAACAAATGAGCCATAAGGCTTTTGCCAGTTCCAGAGATTCCAAGTCCCTCCTGCTCCTGAGGTCATTAGTGTACAGATAGTAGAGGGCTTGGTCAGGAACCCCTGAAGTTGGGGGAAACAAGTGCAGATAGAGGTGCAGGTAGAACACTTCCCATTAAACATTGAAATGTGATGCTGTAATAGCAGAGTGCTTTATGTAGGTGTTGATGTTTATGTTGTGCAGTGTGTAAACATGATGGACTTACGGACATTTTATTAGTTTTCATTACATGCCAAGGGTGTATGACCCAGTGATAATACACCAAGAGTGTAGACATTTTCTGGTGATGCACCAACAGGATAGATAAAAAATACCTACACAATTTGCCAGACATGTTTTCACCTGCTACTTGAAATGCTAATTTGTCTGCCGCAAACTGTTAACACACACACACACACACACACACACACACACACACACACACACACACACACACACACTCATAAACACAAAGACACACACATACACACACACACACACACACACACACTCATAAGCACACAGACACACACATAAACACACACACACACACACACACACATATGCTATATATATGCACATAAACCCATATTTTATATATCAAAATACAAAAGGGATCCATTTGCCACATCACTTAATTCAAGGACTCCTGGTAACAAAACACAACCAACACAAAATGAAGTCCTACCTTTTTAAAGGACAAGGAATAAATGTAAGGTTGTTAATAAACTTTTCATTAGCTCAAATTGTAGTAATGTGATGTGATGTAATGGAAATTGTGGAATCAACCAAATATTTCAGGGTGTGGCAAAGTAACATATTGAAATGTAAATATATGTACGATGTAATTAAGTCCAATAAGTAACTTAGCCACCTAAAGAGAGAGAGAGAACTATTGTCTAACAAATGATAATGGAGTTGTTAGCAAAAACACTACTGTTCCCAGAACTCCTAAACAGATCAGCCACTACACTAAAGTACAGTTAAACTGCTTTTCTCACAGGAGATTTGGGCTGGCAAAAATGTAAAACTCCAGCTGAAAATCTTAAGAATGAGTACAAAAGACACTCATCCTTTGTATCACAAATGAAGTACATGTTTTTAAATCAGTAAGCTTGCCCATTAAAATTAGATAAATATCAGTCTACTTTCATCAGTTCCCATCTACCTTTCCTTTTACAGGCCTCAGTTTCTCTCTGTATGTTTCCCATTAAAAAAATAAATGCAGTAGAGTTTTTGCCTCTTTCAACTATTATGATGCACCCCTCACGTTTCTGTTTTCCCTTCAGGTCACCTCCTGCTCCTCCAATCGCTACACCCACTCTCCAGCCATCCCCCACTACCATGCTGCATCCGTGTTCATCCACCTAATCTCTCTTGTACCCTTATATACAAACACATCACTGTTACTAGGGAGTCCTTCTCCCACTTTGAGTCACCTTCCTTCCCATTCTACTTACCTAGCTTCTAATCAACTAAAGTTCAATGTGGCTTCTAGCATATATGAGCATTTTGAATTATTATACTATTACTTTTACACTAGTATGATTGTCAAATAATTCAGATATACATTTTAATTTTTCTAAATGTATCAAATATGTGGTTACATGCAGCTTTTTTTCCATGAAAATGTGTTATTCAACTGTTCTGCTGGAGATTTTTCCCATGATTATGTAAAAATAAACCTAACAGTACAGCAACCTAGAAAGTAATTATATTAAAAAATGCAATTTTGCATAAAAAATGCATATATTTTATACAACCCACTCAAGTATACCTGATGAGAAATATTCTTCATTCCATGTTCCACACTGTTTCACAAGGATCTGTCCCACATTCACTACTGAAGTGTATTAGTCACTTTCTAAAGCAAAGACCATTGGATATAACTTCCTTAATATGCACAATACCAAATTATAATTTTTTTTGATGCAAGCAGATAGTTATTTTTACATTATATTTTATTGATAAGGGCAGTCTTCCCTGATTTTTTTTCTTAGAGCTGAAAATCCCTTCCATAACATCATGGAAGACTAAACCCACAATGCCACTCCTCCTAAAATAATACCAGCTATTTTACTTCGGTGCTGAATGCATCCGTAGTAGTATACTGCTTCCAAAGAAAGCCAAGTTGGCAACTTTTTGCAGGTAGAACACCTCACATTGAATACTGGCACATGATGATGATGATGATGGAATAGCGAAACCACAACGTAGATAAGAAGCTACTTCACTAAAGAAATAAGTTGTTTTTCTTGCCATAATGCTTTGCATTTTTGTAAGTTATTGTTCAATACCTACCTGATATCATTTTGTGGGTATGCCTAAAGAGAAAAAACGAATAAACAGTGAACCTGAAAAATTAAACAACACACTATATACTTCATTTTTTTACAGAATCCCTTGTAACTATAATATGAGGAATATAACAAGGAATTAAATTTACTGAAAAACAAAGATGAATCTGAAAGTGACCAATATACATTTAAGAAGTATTTTAACAAATATCCATGGTAAATAACACAAAGTCATATTAATTCAACAATAATACATTTCCAAGGTATGAATTAATTTAACTAAACTGGGCGGCCACGGTGGTGCAGCGGTTAGCATTGCCGCCTCACAGCAAGAGGTTCTCCGGTTCGATTCCTGGATGGGGTGCCTTCTGTGCGGAGTCTGCATGTCCTCCTTGTGGTCGTGTGAGTTTCCTCCGGGTGCTCCAGTTTCCTCCCACATCCCAAAGACATGCTGTAGGTGGATTGGACACTCTAAATTGGCCCTAGGTGTGAGTGTGTGCATGTGTGTGCCTTCTGTGGAAGGTTGGGCGCTGGACTGGCAACTTGACAGTGTAAAACTCCACTGCCAATCATGAGTGGACAGATGATCTGCTGTGGCGACCCCTAACTGGGAAAAAGCCGAAAGAAGAAGAATTAATTTAACTAAACTGCTGGGAGCATCCCCATTAAAGTGTTCTACAGTTTAGACATTTATTCCATGTTATAAGAAGTGTCCATCATTTCAGACACAGAAGGATGAGAGCTGTGGTGACCAGAATGGAATATTCAACTAGACTGTGGTCCATTTTCATTGGAGGCCCAGGGAGGAAAGCTACAGTTTATAAAAATGGAGATAATTTGGAAACAAAATATTATACCAACATCATTGCAGCTTTTACACAGAGATATACATTGGATAAGATTATATATCCATAGTAAAAAAACATAATATATATATATATATATATATATATATATATATATA
>NC_056745.1:433984908-434024908 GCF_019279795.1 Protopterus annectens
AAAGTGCCCACAAATTACCACGTAGGTGGTAATCCATTAAGTACAGAAGAAGTAATTAGGGACCTGGGGACCCAAGTTGATAGCAATCTCTCATTTGACAACCATGTGGCCAAAGTGGTTAGAAAAACATTTTATATAGCCCACCTAATCATGAAGGGATTAACATCTAGATCAGGGGAGGTCATCGTGTCTCTTTACTCATCCCTCATCAGGCCCATAATTGAGTACAATGCCCCTTTTGGGATGTACCTTACCAGACACCTGCAGCAACTGGAAAGACCCCAAAAGTACCTCACCAAGAGGATCAAAGGGCTCAAACAGATGCCATATGCTGCCCGGTTAAAGAAACTCCAGCTCTACTCAGTGGCATACCACCTGCTCAGAGGCGATCTGTGCCTGACGTATAAAGCCATGTCCAACCCAGAATTAATGGACATGCTGCACCTCAGAAAATCCAAATCCCATCGAGCTACGCGAGAGACTTGAACCTCAGCACTGAAATAAATAGGACATGCTGGAGGGACAGATTCATAACCCAGAGGCTCCTTTCACTCTGGAATAAAATCCCAGTCCAGGTTAGGCAGAGTCCCTCATTGACTCTCTTCAAGAGGAATCTTGATGAGTGGATGGGAGATCATAGGTTTACCCCGGGTATCACTTCTGTGTCACTGTTAGACAGAGGCACAGTATACTAACCTCGAAAAAGGGCATAGCAAAATTAATTTAAAATGGGTGGCGAAAGCCAAACACACTCTGGCTAGGCTTATAAATGCCCTAGGGCAGATAGCCTAGTATGAACCTATGAAACTATGAACCTATTAAACTAGTAGTTTCTAGAAAGAAGTCATAAAGAAATTAAAAACAGTAGACAATTGCAAAAAATATTTACATATGTACATTTAGTTTGCAAAGAGCAACAGTCAGATTTTAACAGGTACATGTTTTCCATGGATAATATTTTGTGGAAACATATTTATTGGGGCATGAAAAGAGAGATAGGAGATGGTTATAGAGGTAACAGATTGTGGACTATGTAATACATGGACAGAGCCAAGAACTTGTAAGATGGGCCTTAAGGGAGTTTTTGAATAGAGTGGTGTTAGCTGCAGAAGTCACAGATAGCGGGAGATTATTCCAAGTTTTAGCTATAGTGTGTGAAAAGAGAGATTTGCCGGTGGTATTATTTGCTGAGGAGTGATTTGTTGGCTGAGCGGAGTGAACGATTTGGAGTGTGGCTGGTCAGTAGATGCCTTAAAGCGGGAATTTTGTCAGGTTGTTTTAGGATATTGTATGATATAACACGTTGGTGATATAGTAGCAACTGTGGCAGTTCGAGCCATTGAAGTTGTCTGAGAGGTATGCAGTGATGGGTTCTAAATGGGGAGTTTTTGGCAAACTTGGCAATTCTGTTATAACAGGACTCAAGTTTGTTTAGTTCAGATTTCCTAATGTAAGTGAGAATTGGGGCTGCATACAGTAGTGTAGATAGGAGATGGGTTTGAGCTAGGGTGACTCTAGCTTGATTAGTTAGAAAGTTCTTTTGCCTGTATAAGGAACCCATTTTTTTGTGCACCTTATTTATAGTTTGAGAGATATGGATGTTAAAGTGGAAGTTGTTGTCTATTTCGATGCCAAGGAGCTTGGTGTGGAGAGAGGGAGAGATGATAGTACCATTATCAGAGGAGATGGAGAAGGAGACTGGAGTTGTTTTTGATTTGTTTGGGGTAAAAAGTAGTAGTTTGGTTTTGTGAGGATTTAGGATAAGTTGAATGCTAGTGATCCATCTTTCTACTGAGGTGAAGGACTCGGGTGAGATGCTGTAGGGAGGTCAGGGATGGGGCTGAGCATATAAGGGTGGAATCATCTGCGTACTGGATTAGTGAGGCATGCAGGTACATGTGTGTAGGTTATTGGTAAAAATTGAGAAGAGAAGAGGTCCTAGTATGGAGCCTTGGGGTACACCAGTGGTGGTTGGGAGCAGAGATGATAAAGCTCCTTGCCACTGGACAGCTTGTTGTCGTTCTGATAGGTAATTTATAAACCAAGCAATAGTGTTTGGGGTGAAGGCTAGGGAGGTGAGGGTATCTATTAGTATGGAGTGAGAGACCATGTCAAATGCTTTGGAGAGGTCGAGGAATATGGCTGATACAAATCTGTTGTTATTACTATGTTGGTTAACTAGGTCTGTGAAGGAGAGAAGGGTGGTGGTTGTACTGTGGTGTGGGCGGAAGCCATGTTGTGTGGGTGAGAGGAGATTGTTTAAGTTTAGGAAGTGCATGACTTGAGAGTGTATGCATTTTTCTAGTATCTTTGATAAAGGTGACAGAATAGCAATGAGTCGGTAGTTTGAGAAATCGTAGGAGGTTCCTTCCTTATGAAGAGGAATGATATAGGAGACTTTCCACAGATGAGGGATATATGATTCATAGCTATCCTTACTTCCTCCTTGCTAATCCATTGCACTTCATGATTCACTTTCCCCACTTCATCCAACCTTCTCTCCCTCTCATTCTCTTCATTCATCAACCCCTCAAAGTACTCTTTCCATCTGCTCAACACACTCTCCTTGCTTGTAAGTATGTTTCTCTCATTATCCTTTATCACATTTATGTGCTGCACATCTTTCGCAGCTCGGTCCCTCTGTCTAGCCAATCGGTACAGGTCCTTTTCTCCCTCCTTAGTGTCCAACTTTTCATACATCTCTTTATATACTTTATCCTTAGCCTTTGCCACCTTTCTCTTTGCCATACACCTCATCTCCTTATACTCCTGTCTACTTTCTTCATCTCTCTGACAATCCCACTTCTCCTTTGCCAACCTCTTTCTCTGTATTCTCTCCTGTACTTCCTCATTCCACCACCATGTCTCCCTGTCGTCCTTCCTCTATCCAGATGTCATACCAAGCACCTTTCTAGCCATCTCCCTTACTAGCTCTGCTATAGTTACCCAGCTATTTGGTAACTCTTCCCTGCCACCCAGTGCCTGTCTTAACTCTTCCCTGAACTCCACCTCACAATTACCCTTTTTCAGTTTCCAACATTTGATCCTTGGTGCTGCCCTCACACTCCCCCTCCTCTTCTTGATCACCAGCATCATCTTACAACCTACCATCCTATGCTGCCTAACTACACTTTCCCTGGTCACCACTTTACAGTCTCCAATCTCCTTCAGACTGGCCCTTCTACATAAGATATAATCCACCTGTGTGCATCTTCCTCCACAATGTATGTCACCCTATGCTCCTCCCTCTTGTTAAAATACATATTCACCACAGCCATGTCCATCCTTTTCGCAAAATTCCAAGATCGCACTGCAGTTAGGAAAGGGCAAATTTTCCAGTCTTCACTGTACCATGATCTCACAATAGTGATTAAGAAGAATGGCATTTTCGACATCTAAGATGTTTGAGATTTTGATTTTTCGTCGATCTAATAGTGACCCTATAGATATATATATATATATATATATATATATATATATATATATATATATATATATATATATATATATATATATATATATATATATATATATATATATATATATATATATATATATATATATATATATATATATATATAGTATATATATAGAATATATATATATATATATATATATATATATATATATATATATATATATATATATATATATATATATATATATATATATATATATATATATATATATATATATATATATATATATATATAGATATATATATATAGATATATATATATATAGATATATATATACGTATATGTGTGTGTGTGTGTGTGCGTATGTATGAGTAGTGTAAGGGTACACCCGTTGGTTTTTTACGGGTTTTCAGTGGTGTCATACCTCTCAACTGTCCAGATTTTCACAGAATGCACAGATATTTGCTACATATTCTTGGTGGGCGCCTCATACATTTTTCTAGATATACTAACACAAAGCCTTTTATTCTAGCAGCTTTCTAAGTTTATAAGATACATATCTAACATTTGTCCTTATTTTTTGTGCCTATATCCCCCATTATTTTTGACCTTGTGCTGATTTCTTGTGCTGAGAGGTTAAAAGGTATGAATGGTATTTTGTTATATTGAAATGTGATTTTGTATTTTTAGTTTACAATGCTTTCTTTTGTTGCACTGTGCCTCTATAGATCTTTAGCAGAACCCAAGTGAGTACAAATAAATTAAAATGCATGTCATAATTTACCAAATGTAGGCCTTTGCAAGATGCCTGAAATGGGCTGCTGCAAACAGAACATTGTCCTTATAAGTTACATACAACCTCATTAGTGAACATTTAGAGGCTTCCCACAGAGGTTCTTTTTCTGCTAAAACCACACTGGCATCTCGAAGGCTTAGCTGTTCCACAGGAAGCTATACACCCTCCACGATTCTATATTGAAACACTGAATGCTGAAAACAGCGAACAATGTTTCATCGACACATTTTCAGCGAAACCACAGAACAGCGATTTCTTTCCTAGGGAAAGAAATCCCTGTTCCAACCAAAAAAAAAAAACATTAAACACTTCCAAACACATACACACGTACCCTAACCCTAATTGTACCCCCCCCCCCAAAAAAACAGTAAACAACTGAGTACACATATACACGTAACCCAACCATACATCTAACGGAAAAAAAAGTAAACATTTTAAAACATATGCACTTACCTTAACAAGCACCCTAACTCTAAGGTCAGTAACTCTTGCACATTTACGTAAACAGTTCCAAACACATACACACTTACCTTAACCCTAATTCTACCCCTCCAAAACAAAAGTAAACAGCTGAAAACACATACACACGTAACTCAACAATACATCTAACGCAAAAAAAAAAAAACAGTTAATACTTTCATACATATGCACTTACCTTAACCCGCACCCTAACCCTAAGGACAGTAACTGTTGAACATTCACACTTGGGAGCTATACCGGACAAGGGACCACACTACGTGCAGAACACGGCAAAGCAACAAATCGGTCAAGCAACTTCTTTCTTAGGGAAAGAATTCGCTGAATAGCTGCTTCGTTGCTTTGCCTGTTCACTCTTTATGTGTCAACGAAAATGCATTTGACAAAATGCGTTTTCGGTGTTCTAATAGGAACCCATCCTCCACTGCTTTCTTACTAGAAGCTGTTCCACAGGAAGCTATACACCCTCCACTGCTTTCTTACTAGCATTCAGTAAGCAGGAACAATGTACTCTACCCCATGACTACTTAAAATGTGCTCTGTATGGATTACCATACTTTACAAAGTGCAGAGGTTAAGGAAGGCAACTTTGATTTGCAGAATGACAGCAGTGTTGTCAGAATCATTGTGGGACATGTGGGAAGTATGTACCCAGTAACAGCCAGCCAGATATATAAGCCAGCCCTCCTGATAGAGGACTTATGTATTATCAGGAACATCAGATCACATGTCATTCATTTTGAGGCTGTATTTTAAATAGAGCAAGTGTTTGTAGGGGCAGGACAATACCTCTCCTCCTGACAGTTATGGGGGAGGAGCTAGTTAGCACAGTGACACATCACCACCCACCCCATCCAAAGGAAGTGTTTACTGCCAAACTTGCCAATGTGATAAAGGCCAGGACATCAGGGGATATACTGTTAGCAATAATCAAAAAATGTGTGCAAGCAGATGGTGACGTTGATATACAACAAATTCACTGGAAGAAGGTGTTACACAAGCCTATATGACAAACACAACATAAATGGAAACCGACTGAGGTATGCAAGTTCAGTATCATTACAGACATTTATAACAGCAATGTTACACTAATGGAATGCAGATACAAGCTGTGGCATAAGGTTTTGATGGGGATGTTTATCATATTCAACAACTGGAACACCCACAGAGTTACCTTAGTAAAAGGATACAAGGCCTAAGCAACATGTCCAACATGGACCAACTCAAAGCCTTGTCACTACACTCAGTATCCTACAAACTGGTGAGAAATGTCCTGCATCTGGTATACAAGACATCCTCTGAGTCATTACTGATGGATTTATTGCACATCAGCAAGTCAAATGGTATCAGAAATACTCTGTCTAGGGATCTAAACCTCTTCTGCAACATCAACAGAATGGTTTGGAGGGAAAGGTATCTCTCGTAGAGGATTCTGCTGCTGTGGAACAGACTTCTCATCCAAGTCAAACAAAGCTCAATCCCTGTCCATTTTCAAACACAACTTAGATATATGGATGTAAAACAGAAAGTTTATCCCAGGACTGCCCCTGTACTACTAATGGACTGGCAACTCCTAAATGCTTTATCCCAGGCATGAGTCCCCTCTCTAATTCTAGCTAGGCTTAAAACGGTCTGCAAGAGCTGCTAGTCTAGTACTTACCTTTGAACCTATGGGCCTATGTATGATCACAACAGACACAACATAGGGTAATATAGCCAGCCATGCTTCCGGTGCAATATGGTTGCATGGTAGCACATTCCTCACATGTACGACAGTGAGCAGACAACTGTGCACTATTCTTGGTAAGATAGGTGTGGGAGGACAATTAGTGGGCTGGCTAATGACAAACAAGAATCTTAGAGACTACGCCATTATGTTTGCACACATCACTGCAATTAAAAAGGTGTTGGGGTTTACTTTATCCCCCTCACTACATCATGATGGATTTTGCGTGCCCATCATACAATGCCCTGCAGCACTCATTCTCTGCCACAAGGCCACATGGTGGTTTATGCATCTTGGACAGATTGATTATATAGTACAAGGTACAGTATCTGAACCATTTCTTATGATATGCTGAGGTGCCTTCCTTTAAGATGGTAATGAAGGAAATTCTGGCACTGGCATGCCTTCCACTAGCAGAAATTGTACAGGCGTATATGATACCTTCTGAGAACAATGTTCATGTGAGGCCGTAATTCTCTATGAGTGCTTTAATGACAACTATTTTCAAAGAAAAGAGAGAACGAACGCTGAGGAACGATGTAGGTTGACAAAAAAAGAAATTTATTAACGCTGTCAATACAAATCTGTGTTTTCGTATATCCCACTTCATCAGATAAAATACACATAATACAAGTACTGTTTAAATAGCATGATGTACATCAATCAACTGATCTCATTGGTTCTCCAACATTTAAAATTTTAAAATGGTAGTAACATTTAAAACATATCAAGAATATAGATATGAATCAATAAAATATACATTGTAATACCCTAAATTCATCTATCAGAACAATATAAATATATATAATTTTTCCAACAATGAATGAATGAAAAATATAATGTATAAAAACATAAAAATAAATTTTACATGTACAAATTCTTGTGAATGAAAACTCTGTATCTACGTCTGCCCTCTAGTGGTACTTGTTAAAATACCATGAATAATTATTACTACAATTTAGCTGATCTGAGTTTTAAAACTGGCATAATGGATAACATTTCATTTAAACCGGGATTCCTGTTGGCCTCAAGTGTAATTTGCCAGAACAATTCCCTATATTCCAGCTTTGTCTCCCACATACCTCCCCTGATTTCCCTGGGCACCATTTCAAGAACAAAAAAGGAAAATATGATAGTGGACAGGACTTCCTATGGCGAAATAGTGCATTTCTAGGGTTCGCCTTGTTGATCTCATAATTGTGTTCATAAATCCTACTCCTGAGTTTCCTTTCAGTTTTCCCTACGTAAAATGAATTACAAACCTTGCATGTAGCTAAATAAACTAAACCTGAACTGTTACAATTTGCATGCACCTTGTTTGTGATGTTCCTATTCCTGCTGGAAATCTCTATTGAAGGAGCATTCACTATATACGAACACTGAGAACACATCCCCCACTTATATGTGCCGTATTTTAAACGGCAAATGATGTTATTTTGTCGACTTCCAAATTCAAACATGTTCTTAAAATTCAAATCCGTCTGAATGTAAAATATAAGGGCCCTAATACTTTAGGATCTATATCAGAAATTTGTTGAAATCTACCCCATTCCCTATTCACTATTCTTTTTATAATGTTAGAATCTCCATTATAATCTAGGATATAAGTCTCCCTGGCATCCTTTTCATCCTTTTCATCTTTTTTATCTTTTTTAGGAATTGGTACATTAGTATTAGGAAGGTAAACTATATCCTTACCTAAATTAGGTCCAAACCTACCTTTTCTACCAACAGAAACCTCATTTTCTACCTGACATATAATGTCCTTTGGATAACCCCTCCTTTCAAACATATCACAAACCTTTTTACTTTCAGCTATAAATTCTGTATCATTAGATGTCATCCGACTAATCCTAACTAGCTGCCCTTTAATAAGATTTTTCTTCTGAAAGTAAGTTGTCAACCTACATCGTTCCTCAGCGTTCGTTCTCTCATTTGGGTGCTCAATTGGACAGATTTGTTTCTTTGGTTTCTTGCAGCCATATCGGGGTTTATTGGTTTTTTTAGAGAATGGCTGAGCATCCAGGAGACGAGGCAGAGGGCGACTTGCCCAGAAGTGGAAGAGGAGAACTACGTAAGATGATCGGTCAGCTCTCACAGCTTGTTGAGCTGCTTACACCAGTTTGCCAATCATTTGCAGCGGTGTTATCAGGTGTTCCTGGCAACCAGGAAATGCTTACGAGACGGAATAGCATGATGCCTTCTAGGTTGGAAAACAATTCACAGGATTTACAAGGTCCACCTTTACCTCTACCTAACGTAAGCATGGATTGTATGGGATTTCCTAGTATTTTTAACAACAAAGCTAGTGAAACGTCGAACGGACCTGGTAGGACTTTACAACGTTTGAATTCAAGTGGCGACAACAACGCTACACAAGGTGACTGTTTAAATGCTATTGGACCAAATTTGTTACATTTTAAAGATATTATAGACAGAAAGTATGATCTTGTTAATCATGTTCCACCTGAACATATTACTCACAATGTTCTTACTTATAAAGAAAACCTGGACCGTTTGTATGTTTTGATGGATAAATATAAGGGTTTTGAATGTGACAATGTTTATTTTAATGAATGCCTACAACATAAAATTGTACCTAAGGGACTGAGAATCTGGAATTTTCCCAATAGGGTTCAACCTGGTTCTGATTTTCATGCTAATCTCATTAAAATATTTGATAAATGTGGATTAGAAGTAGTTAGAACTATTAAGGAAGAGAATGAAAAAGAAAATACTGTTTTATTGAAGGAAATGGAAAAGCTGAATGATAATATTTTGAATGATTTACTGTTTACAGTAGAAGAGGAGAAAGCTAAATATCATGAAATCTTTATACAAATAGATAGGAAATGTACTATTAACATGAATAGAAAACATGGTAAAATACAAAGGGATTTAAGGGAATATAAAGAAGGTTTTGCCTACCCACCCCCTAAACCATTTAAAAAGTTTTCTATTAAAGAAAATGATAATTTAAGAGACATGAATGTTATGGAAGGGGACAGATACAGGGATGTTGATGCTGAACAACAGGTCGAACAACCAGAAAGACAGGGGGAATTCCCTTTAGATTAGATTACCCTCCCCTCCCAAGGAGGTCGGACAGAATACGAAACAAGCCCAGGACATTTTACAACTACAATTACCCTCAACATCAATAGAAAATGAAACAGGGACCACCATTAATGGTGGAGAAGATTACATTTCTGTGGTTGACAATGTTTACACCTACCAGGGATACAATATTTTCAATTACAGTCATATTTCTATTGATTTGGAGCATTTTAATTTATTTTCAAAAGGTTTCAAGTACGTGCCATATAGGAAGACTGACTTGGTAAAAACCATTATAGATTTAAAACTGTTTATCAGAAAAAATAATTTAGCTTTAATTTTCGGAAACACAGATTCAGATTTTGTTTCAAATTCAGTTTTAAAGAGAAAAGGAACCTTTAACCCTCCGTTGCACCCCCAATTGAAAATCTTGGAGACTATTTTAGAGAGGGAAATCAGAAAGGAGGTACAAAATCATAAAGTGAGTTCTAATTTAACTTCTATGGAAAGACAATATTTGGATGTGTTAAAAACAGATCGTACCATCAGAATTATGCAACCAGATAAAGGGGGTGGCACAGTTCTGATGGATACGATTATTTATGAATCCAAAATGAAAGATGAGTTACCAAATACCCACAAATATTGTTTAGCATCAGTCAATGAAGTGAATATAGCTAACTCAAAAATACATATGTTATTGGACGATTTATTACTGGAAGGTTCTCTAGATTTGGATACACATAAGTTTTTGTATAACAAATTTCCTAGGGTACCTTCAGTATTTGGAATTCCTAAGGTCTACAAAAATTCCAAGGACCCACCTTTAAGGTTGGTAGTTTCTTCCGAAGGGTTTATAACTTCCTTCATTTCTAAATTTTTGGATGATAAACTTAAAAAACTAGCGTACCAGGGGTCTGCAGTACTACAAGATTCATGGGATTTATTAAGACTTCTAAAATGTGAACTAAGCCATGATTCATTAATGTTCATTACAATGGACGTTGTGGATCTATATGGTAGTATACCACATGAATTAGGTTTAAACTGGTTGGAAAAATATATGTTAAAATATGGAAAATTTTCTAATAAGGACTTCAACAATATTCTTATGTTAATGGAAATAGTTTTAAACAATAATTTTATGTATTTTGAAGGAGAGTTTTATAAACAAATCAAAGGAGTAGCAATGGGAGCAGGACGTGCTCCTACTTTTGCCAATATTGTACTTTCTTGGTGGGAAGATCAATATATCTCGAACAGTGAATTTAAAAGTTGTTGGATATTATATAAACATTTCCTGGATGATATATGTATTTTATGGACTGATACAGAGAAAAAATTCATGGAATTTTTGAAATATATTAGGACTACTACACACTTCCTTGATTTCACATATAATATTGACTATAATACATTAAATTTTTTGGTTATCAGTGTTTCTAAGGAAATGGGTAGTTTTAGTTCAAAAATATTCAGGAAACAAACCTTTTCTAATTCTTATCTGCATTTCAACAGTGGTCATCCTTACTTTCAGAAGAAAAATCTTATTAAAGGGCAGCTAGTTAGGATTAGTCGGATGACATCTAATGATACAGAATTTATAGCTGAAAGTAAAAAGGTTTGTGATATGTTTGAAAGGAGGGGTTATCCAAAGGACATTATATGTCAGGTAGAAAATGAGGTTTCTGTTGGTAGAAAAGGTAGGTTTGGACCTATTTTAGGTAAGGATATAGTTTACCTTCCTAATACTAATGTACCAATTCCTAAAAAAGATAAAAAAGATGAAAAGGATGCCAGGGAGACTTATATCCTAGATTATAATGGAGATTCTAACATTATAAAAAGAATAGTGAATAGGGAATGGGGTAGATTTCAACAAATTTCTGATATAGATCCTAAAGTATTAGGGCCCTTATATTTTACATACAGACGGGATTTGAATTTTAAGAACATGTTTGAATTTGGAAGTCGACAAAATAACATCAGTTGCCGTTTAAAATACGGCACATATAAGTGTGGGATGTGTTCTCAGTGTTCGTATATAGTGAATGCTCCTTCAATAGAGATTTCCAGCAGGAATAGGAACATCACAAACAAGGTGCATGCAAATTGTAACAGTTCAGGTTTAGTTTATTTAGCTACATGCAAGGTTTGTAATTCATTTTACGTAGGGAAAACTGAAAGGAAACTCAGGACTAGGATTTATGAACACAATTATGAGATCAACAAGGCGAACCCTAGAAATGCACTATTTCACCATAGGAAGTCCTGTCCACTATCCATATTTTCCTTTTTTGTTCTTGAAATGGTTCCCAGGGAAATCAGGGGAGGTATGTGGGAGACAAAGCTGGAATATAGGGAACTGTTCTGGCAAATTAAACTTGAGGCCAACAGGAATCCCGGTTTAAATTAAATGTTATCCATTATGCCAGTTTTAAAACTCAGATCAGCTAAATTGTAGTAATAATTATTCATGGTATTTTAACAAGTACCACTAGAGGGCAGACGTAGATACAGAGTTTTCATTCACAAGAATTTGTACATGTAAAATTTATTTTTATGTTTTTATACATTATATTTTTCATTCATTCATTGTTGGAAAAAATATATATATTTATATTGTTCTGATAGATGAATTTAGGGTATTACAATGTATATTTTATTGATTCATATCTATATTCTTGATATGTTTTAAATGTTACTACCATTTTAAAATTGTAAATGTTGGAGAACCAATGAGATCAGTTGATTGATGTACATCATGCTATTTAAACAGTACTTGTATTATGTGTATTTTATCTGATGAAGTGGGATATACGAAAACGCAGATTTGTATTGACAGCATTAATAAATTTCTTTTTTTGTCAACCTACATCGTTCCTCAGCGTTCGTTCTCTCATTTGGGTGCTCAATTGGACAGATTTGTTTCTTTGGTTTCTTGCAGCCATATTGGGGTTTATTGATTTTCAAAGAAAACCCAACACATACCACCACTCTTCCCCCATCATTCTGTTCAGTACAGGAGCTATCAAGTGCATTGGCCATGGAAACTTTGCAAGTGCAAGTGCAATATTGTTGGCATTTATCAGTCTGTTGCTGCACTTGTAGCTGTAATAGGCAGGTTCTGGGAGGCTGTTGTTTGAGGGCTCCCTCCATGGTGCAGTGATGCAAGCAACAGGTCATAAAACACAACCATCTTTATTCATGCTGCTGCACACCACCTGTGTCTCTGAAGAAACACATGCAAACACACAAATGTGAGTACTTAACTAACCCTTCTTCCAGGCAAAGGTGTTGCAGTCTACTGTATGCCCCCTCTCTGAGTATGACCATCAACACATCATGTCTGTCCAGTGAGACAGTTTGTTTTGCATCAGTACATGGAAGTTATGCTGTATGCTATAAAGTCTGAGACCACCTTTTGGAACATGTCATACATGTACCATCTTCTGTGTTTTGTGTTGTTGCCACCTTTGCTACAAGTTGTGCTACAGTGCTCCAGCAGACTGAGACCTGCTGGGACATTACTTCACATGGACTGGTTTGGAATATCCTGAGAGGGTGATCATGTGTTTTATGTGCTGGGGTTCCTGATCACAAATGTATTGGAATGCTTTGTATGTCATTTGACAGCAAATACATGCTTGGCATCTGCCATTTAGTCCTCACAGGGAGTAGTTGACATGCAGTATGGCTCATGTGGAGTTGCTTCTAGCTGTGCTTTGTATTCCATCCAGATGTACTCTTCCTTCTTATGTGATGTCAAGCTGCCATGATGTATACTCAATATGACATCCATTGACGTTACCACCTTGAGGGATATACTGTTGTATATCAATATTTCCTGCTGCATTCAGCATCATTGTTTACCTAAATGTTTATTTTATTGAGCGGATGTTTGTTACATGTGTGACCACAGAGTAACTGTCCCATTTCTGTACAATGTTACTTCTCCCTTGCCTGGACTTTCTTTAGGATAGGTGAATATGCTTGAATGCCTTACACGACTATCCCCCTATGAACAGATTGTAACCTGTTATGGTTATCAGCTTTTCTGGATTTGTTAAATGTAATTTGCTGTGGATGATGGAAAACTTTGCCCATCACTGCTAGTCAGGGGACATGTCGTTTCCCTGAAGCATGTGGATTAACTTGTTTGTTTCTAGATGTCTAGTGATTTCCTTTGCTTGTCAGCCTCATATCATGCATATCCTGAATTAAAGTGACCATTTGTCAGCCTGCATATGTGTTAGCTCATGTCCATTGAACTCCCCGTTACAGACGCTGTGTTTGCAAATAAACATACTTGCATTCCAGTACTGTGTGTGTTATGGCTACCCATAATTATGTCCTGTACATCATTACATTTTATAGGTAAGTGTGCAGTTAGTATTCCCTACCTCCATATACAATGTATATTGCGACATGTAATTATTAGGTCTATATTCTTCCTATGTTTCCCCTTCCTGCACCATCCCTTCCTACACCATCCTAGGGTTATTAGTGTTTATGTGTAATATCCATGATTACTTTCCATATCTCTGTCTTGCCCTTCACATGGCGGTGTGCAGGTTCTCACCCACCTTCCATGCTACCGTGTACATTAGAACTTGTATTTATGCTGCTGTGTGATTTTAATTGTGATGACGATATTGGTGATTGTGTTCTGCAGTATTTGCTTTCCTAATAATTTCATGTTCCTAAAGTACATTTACTACTGGCTGATATCAACTGCTTTGAAAGGGTCATACCTGTGATATAGATGTTGTAAGTGTTTGTGTTATATTTTCATATGATTATGCTATTTTTAACTGCTAGTCTCCAGGTCAACATTATTTGTGCATGTAAATATGTTTTAGTTCACTTAACAAATTTGTTTTCATGTGTTTCTTCTACATATTTATGTGTTTACACATCAGCCAGTGTGTACACGCAGTCAGTTGAGATACTCATTGATAATGATGTTCATTTCATTCTGTGTTGCATAATTTTTTGGTCTTTATACATGTGTTTATGTTTGCTTTGGGGCAAATAGGACAAATTGCAGACTTCCATGCTCACTTTATAAGCATTTTGCATTTTCACCTACATTAATAATTATTAAGCAATATATGTATGATTGTTTCTTGGAGAGATGAGGTCTATTTATTAGAATGGTTACCTTTCAGATTTTCTTGATTTCAGTGAGTGTGATCATTTCAGGGAAAAACGTTGCTTAATCATTTTTTAACTGTATAAAAACAAACAAAAAAAAGCACATGTAGGAGCTAAACAACCCAACTTTATTGTTAAGCACTTTTAGTTTGATAAGAATAACAAACTTCTTCTTTTGTCTGAAGAAGTTTGTTATTCTTATCAAATGAAAAGCACTTAGCAATAAAGTTGGGTTGTTTAGCTCCTAGACATGCTGTTTTTTTTTTTTTTTTTTTTTTGTTTTTATTCATTTTTTTTTTTGCTTGTTGCCTGTTTCAGTCATTATATTTTCTTTTAATTTGGCCTAGATGAGTTGAAACAAGTAGTAGGACACCTATTTGTTTAGTTATTCTATGGCTTAGTAATAACAACAATTTCTAAATCAATGTCAGGAGAATGGACTGTAAAGAGACTGGTTTAAAGCCCAAGACAGATGACAAACATTATTTGGTTAAAGAAAGGCAAGTGCTGCCTTGCATAAGGAAGGAACATAATGATGGTGAGAGTGACTAAAGGAGTGCATTAATGGTCAGCCTATAAACTACGTCCATAACTTTAGAACAAGAAACACATTCCATCAAAATCAGATTGTTGCAAATAAAATTAAATACATTAATGTGTGACTATGTATTGAGCATGCACACGTACACACTCACTCTATATACACACACGCACACATATATATTATAGATAGATATGGTTTTATATATATATATATATATATATATATATATATATATATATATATATATATGTATAAACAATGGAATTTATTATGTACAAGGAAACAAAGGAAGCTCACTTGCTGGTTCTGAGCTACTGAAATAATCCCTGGGACATTGAGAAGGCTGTGTTTTTTAGCCTCTACTGTGAGAAGATTTTACTGGTAACTTTTTATCAGGTCTAATATGGTTAAGATTCTTGCCTTCTCTAATCATTGCATTAATTAATTCCATGAATTCATCAACCTTAGGCCTAAGGTAACTGTCTCATTTTGAGAAAGTTCCACTTCTTAAAATCTGAACAAATTAGTTATTTCAGATTTTGGGTCTTACACTGTTGGTCTGTTCCACTCACTTTTGGACTCCTCAATTAATTATAGCTGAAGCAATGGTCTTACTTCTTCCTGCACTGCTTTATTTTTGTGATTCTGGTATTCGGTAGGGTTCTAAGTGAACCTTCTCTTCTGGATTAGTCTCAAAGTGCATTGAATCAAATTTGTTTAGGGAAGCAGGTTTATAAAACATTTCTTAGCTTCATAATAGAAACTCTTTTATACTTTTTTTTTCTGGCTTGGGCAGTGTAACATCTATCCTTACCTCTCAAAAATTCAGGACAAAGCCATTGTCAATGTTTAGAGGACAAAGGTCCAATATCGGGGCAATTATTAAATATTACTCTAATTCAATTAGTTAATACAACAATGGATTTTGCATCAACATGCATTTTTTTGAACAATAAGAATTATAAAACTCTGACTGGTATTAACTGACAGTAACACGCATTGATTTACCAGAAAATTTA
Organism: Protopterus annectens; assembly: GCF_019279795.1. Classification (NCBI taxonomy): domain Eukaryota; kingdom Metazoa; phylum Chordata; order Ceratodontiformes; family Protopteridae; genus Protopterus; species Protopterus annectens. Next base: position 434,001,104 of record NC_056745.1, read on the forward strand.
CAATTTTATGGGGGTCAGTGAACAGCATACCTTTCAACCGTCCAGATTTTCATAGAATTTCCAGACTTTTGCTTCATATTTTTAGCCTGTTCCTAATAAAATTAGATTTTCAGGCAAATCATTGACAAATCATTGATAGAAGTCAGAAAATAATGACACACATTTGAGTTTCAGACTTCATATCCTTTCGAAAATTCATGCGAATGAAAAATCTGTTGTTCTATCAACTCTCTAAGTTTCTAGGAGGGCTATTTAAAAAAATGCCCCTATTTTTGGACCTTTATTACCCAATTATTTATGGTGTTGTCTAGATCTCTTACTCTAAGAAGTTGAGAGGTATGGTGCAGACATATGAAGTAAAAATCAGGGCTGTTTTGCAACTTCAGGGACAATTGATAGGTATGTGTCAGTCTGAATTGCAGGCATAAAGGCAAGTTTTCTTTCTTTTCCAGAATCATTAACATTTGCTGATAATCTAACTACTGAAGTCTATACTTCCTCCCACAGTTTCATAACATATATGACATATCTTCTTTGGTCTTCTCTTGCTCATATGTATGATTCTGTAGTTTACCTCATTTATTTTGCCTGTTAATTCATGTTTTCTGCTGAATGAATCAAAACCAATACCTGTTCTGCAACTTTAAAGTCCATGTTCATTGCATTTCTATTATATACTCCTTGCTGGGTAGCTTGAACTCTTTTAATGTATTCTCGTACTATGGATGTCACTACTTTCAGTCTGTCCTGCAAGCTGGAATAATGTTTTAAGACACTTTTAAATTGAGTTTTCACTTCTTCCCAAGTTTCTCTGGCAATATCTAGTGGTCCTTGAGGGCACTTGCTATGTAATAATCCAAATGAACTAAACCCAGCTGCAGTCTGTTGCACTTCTCTAATGTTAAATAGGAGCTATAACATTAATGTGTCCTTGTTTTTGCCATCAGCTTCTACAATTTTACTGGAATTTAGGGTTCAGTTAATATGCACCACCAAAGTACTGGCAGTTGCTGCATTATTCTGAACATAAAGGGAGCCCTCTGTTCAGTGAGCATTTTCTTTGGCATTTCCACCCCCCCCCCCCAAAAAAAAAAAAAAAAAACAAGACTATCTCCTCGGCTATAAATTTAACATTGACTTCATGTTTTAGAATGGTTTTAGTCTATTTAGTGGTATAATCCAGAATAGCCAGATTATATTGTATTTCATTGCTGAATTTTACCAATCGCCCACTCTCCATTATTTGTTTGTGTTTGTTTGTGTCTTTTGGCTTTTCCCGGTTAGGGGTCGCCACAGCGGAACTCCGGTCCGCTAATAATTGGTAGTTGATTTTTACCTGCCGAGTTACCAGCCCTGACGTACAACCTTCAACGAAGGTACGCCCATTCACGCATGTCTCCACGCAGAAGACGCTCTAGCTGTGAATCGAACCGGACAGCGTCTTACTGTGAGGCGACAATGCTACCGCAGCACCACACTTAAATACACCTCTGTGATATGCAATGGGATGAAATCATTTGAAACACTGGATGAGAATGCCGACTTTTTAAACTTAGAATATCCAACACAAAAATTCTCAATTTCTTTCATTATGCCAGAACTGTAAAACATTGACAGGATTCATACTTTATTCATGTTTGATTAATTTATTTACTTATGCATTGTTGCCCAGTTTAGTCTTATATGTCTTATGGCCCCTTTTCAGAGAAGACCCAAGGTGTTATTCATACTGACTAGGGAAAATGTGGTCAGGGCACTAGGAAATTTCCCCTACAATTTTCACACGCAAGATGTTGCTTGTGAGACAAACCTAGTGTGAAAGATGGAGTCTGTTGAGAAAAACAAATTACTATCTAATGCTTCTGCTGCTTGTGTTGAGATTTCTCAGTCTTACGCTGATAGTTCTCTACATATGCTCACTCTTTATGATGAAGGTTTGGATGAGTCTATGCTTCTAAAATGGTGGAAGAAGAGGAACTGGGGATGACAGTGTTTGGTCCTGAGCTGATGCTGCTCATTATTGTGGTTCTTCTCCTACTAGGACTGATGGTAAGCAGTGGATGTTTCTGTTAATGCTGTTTTACAGGACACACCTATTGGTCCATCTTTTAATTTGGTTCTTATGGCTGCTGGTACTGCAGCTTAGCCCATACAAAGAGAACTAGGTCAGCATTTTTTTTCACAAATGTTGGTACCAGAGAGGATTGTGTGACTTTTCAACTTCAGAAGAAATGTAGACCAGTAGTATGTATGTAAGCTAAATGTTGATTTTGACCATTATTATGTTTGGGACAAGTTAATTTTGTCATTAGGATTTAAACCCAGTAATCTACATTCCCTTATTTGTTGGGATACAGACACATTATGTGATGTTACTCTGAAGCATTACTTTTGTTGGAGATATTTATGTTAAATATTGAAGGAAAAACTGATGTTTACCCTTTGGATGATTTTCTGTTTATCTGTAAGCATAAAAAGAAAGTTGCTGTCAAATTCAGAACTGATGAAACTTCAGATAGGGACATAAATATTTTTTTCTAACCTATGTTGGAGGGTTGATTCTGTTACTAAACAAAGGACAGTAAGGGTTTGTGTACTGGAGCTTGGGAGTTGGTGTTGTTTTGGAATGTGAAAATAATCAAATTGAGCATTTCCAATTTGATTCTTTAGAAGGATAAAATGGGTATTGTGAACTATGCTGGGCATCCTGTGATAGGTTCATAGGTGGTCAGTAGGCTAACTGCCCTATGGGTCTTTTTGAGCATATGTGAATGTACCTGACATGGTCTGATACCCCAGGGTATTTTTTTTTTAATTATTGATCTCCCTAAATGTCATTGTGAGCAACAGAGGCACAATGGGCACACTGGTAAAAATCAGTATTTTACTTTGTAATAAATGTAGGAAAGAAGTATCTCTTGCTTCAGCTTGCCATTTGTGGCATGAGTCTCCTGAAACGTCTGCTGCTAACTCCGGAATTGCTGACCAAGATCCTGTTCAGCAAGTTGTTGCTGGGATAGAAGAGGCTGTTGTCTATGTTCCTCCAGCAGCTGTTTTTCTGGAATGTTCTGTTACTGAGTCTGCAGCATAGAGTGAAAAGGGCATCCCTGACTCTGGTCTTCCTTTTATTTTCTGTTTCTCTTGTTTCCTATTTCTAATGCTTTTGCTCCCTTGGAGTAAGGTCATGCTACTGCTACAGAAAAGGAAGAGGGGGATGAAGGGGGAGACACTTCTGAATTTTGTGAAAATAAAAGCTATATTGATGAAAACTAAAAGAAAAAGAAGAATGAAAGAGGTAATATTTTTAGTTTTATTCCCTTAAGTCAATAGTATTAAGATTGAAGTGTATAGACTCATCATTGTGCAGTGCTACAACCCCCTTACCCAGGACAGAGTTTGCCAGTTAGACACCATATTTAATAAGTAAATAGATGCAAAATAGTTTGAACATGTGTGATTCAGGAAGGATGAATGTTCTGGAACTGCAGCTTTGTTTCAAACTGCAAATATTCTTTTTTTATTTCAGTGTGGTTATTCCTGGTAGATATTTAGTTTTGGATGTGAAAGTCTATAGTAGGTGTTAACATGTTACTCCAATTAAAGCTCTGACATCAGGGTAGGAAAGACTTAAGATTGTGTAGTCATGCTAAATATGCCTATAGTTACTATAAGGGATTTTAATTGTAACCTGACAATGAGTACATGTAAAGTGTTAAGAGATGAGCAAGCGATCAGTTTTACATACAAAAGAGGGTGCTTTCATGGTGGAAATATGCTTTGTTTTGTTTTCTGATTTTCTGAATACAGTTTGATATGGTAATAAACAGGTTGTTTTTTCCCAAAAAAATTAGCCATATGGCAGAATTTGGACATTTTGAATAGGTTTTGCAGGTTACAAAGTGGTTTACCATTTTTTGTTTGAAGTTGGATATTATGTTAGTTGAGAGAAGGAAAGTGTTTTCTGATTATTTTGATATGCAACCTTTTTTTATGACAATTGAACATGGTGGTGGTTAGATTATAAGGCCAAATATGAGATGGTTTATCCAGTGGTGGAGAAAGAGTGACATGTAACTGGTGCTGCCATTTGTAGTTTTGTTATAAATGAGTTTCATCCATTGTTGGAGTACAGTGATCCTAATTGTTTCTCCAAGAAAACAGATCTATATTTATTCTATACATTAAAGATTAAGGGCTTACTTTATAGGCAAAGATATGCAGTTTCAGGCCATAAAGAAGCCCTACCTTGGTTAGGTAAAAGCATTGGGACTAATAAAGGCTTTGCAAGAACTGTTTTTTTTTCTGATGGAATGGCAGTACAATGTCAAGATGAAATACTGTCTGTGGTTGAACTTTATGTTAATTATATGTTTTCTGAAACTAAATTTGTTTGCAAAGTTAAGTGGAAGGTATTTGTTTTAACTGGTACTTATAGTACCTCAGACGCTGGAAGATACCACTTCATGGCTTGAAAAAGATACTAGCATTCCTAACATTGATGGTTTAAGTTATAAGTTTTATAACACTACATTTGTTGTTGAAAAACAAGTTTTTCTTACTGTATTGAGAGAATGGCTAGCTCTTAGCTTGCAAAATACAGATGTATGTGTTGTACTAATTCAATTTCTGTGGGAAAGGGTGAGAAACATGATATGCATAACTGACATCCCTTTACTTTGTGTAACATTGATTATAAGATTCTATTGAAAATCATATATATTTTTCTTCTATTTTAAATGATAGTTTCCTTAACTGAATAGATGGTATGAAAGGGAAAATGTTTAAACTTTATTATTTTTTAAAGGAGGTGGTCGATTGTATTAGTAGCTAGTGATAGTTCTAAATCATTTGGAAATACTGAGGCAAGAGGAATGTCAGAGTAGGATATTTTACATTCATATGGGATTCATATGAAAATCCATACTTTTTGGAAAACATTTATAATTATTTAGTGCAGGTGTTAGATGATAGATATCTTGGTACACCTTTTAGAATGGGAAAGGGTATTTGCGAAGGTTGCGTATGAAGTAGTACTCTTTTTTTTTTTTTTTTTTTTTAATTACCTTTTTTTTTTCAACTTTTTTGTTATGAATGCTGTTTTCACTTGGTGTACAGTCGTGCTTCTGTGCCTTTGTCATTTACAGGGACACAGTAAATTTTCTGGTTGTGTTGCCTTCTACAGATGATCCAATTCTTTTGGTAAAGGCCAGAAATCAAGTGATATAAGTTCCGGCAGTAGCATAACAAATGTTTGCTTTTAGTTGGTTTGATATTAAACATGAAGATATACTAAGAGTTTGCTGTGATCAGATAGGTGATGTTTATCTTTTTTATATATTTTCTGGATTCTACAGAAAGTTTCTAGACCAGTTACTAACATTTTGGATGTTTTTCATTGGTTAAACACAAGGAATCTTGGAAATTGCTGGATTCTAGTTAGCTGGAACAAATGGCTGTAGCCAAGGATTTTTTTCAGAATATTACAGGAAAATTTTGCTTTGCAAAATTACAGTGCAATATTTGTCTGGAAATGAGTAACACTGGTATCAATCTATTATGTCTTTCCCTTATTATATTGACCCTTGGGAAGTGATCCCTAATCATATTAAGAATGTCCTTCATCACAGATAGCTACAATTTGGTGATTTATGGTATTGTAAAGATTTGTTGGTGGTTATTATTGAATAAATTGCGTTTAAAGATTTTGTGTTGTATAAACAGAACAAGAAAGATTATGTTCTGTTTGTAACACAGCTGAAACGTCTGGACAGACTTTCAATAAAGTTTAAATTGGAAGTGTGTTTTTACTAGAAAAGTACTTTCCTTTGACAAAAATGGGATTTGACAATGTTAATTATGGGCATTATTTTTTACATGCCATATTACAATATATCATATGCAAATTAAAAAAACTCTTGACATAATTTTTTTTTATGGGAAGCACATTGTGAGTAAATTATGTATAATGTAAAATGGGATTTATCTTCTATTCTAGCTAAAATTAGATGTTAGTTGTTGAAATATAAATGGTTGTAAAGTGGGTGTATCATAGTGTAGATACTATACATATTTTCATTATATGATGATTTTCCTTTTTTTTTCTCCTTTTGTGACTTTGTTTTTGTATTATTGATTTTAGTGTGAAGTATTTAATAAAGCACAACTGCTGTTTTCGTTGTATGCTGTCACTTGTGGCACAGAGATTGATGGGAGGGACAACCAATGGCAGAGAGGCAGGAGGAGTGGTCAGAGAAGGAATTGCCGATGTTGACTACAACAGGACCTTCTGAAGTTGTGCATATTATTACAAACCTTCAGTCAGGAGGTTTGCCAGATGAAGTATTGGAGGATTTACTGAAGGAGAAAGAACTTGGTGAGGAGTCTGCATTACCATGGACAAGAGTCATGGAAAAGATCACGCCAGAAGAAGAAGAACATGAAAGAACTGAATTGGCAGTGTCTGAGGTTTGCAAGTCTAATATAGGTATTGCAATTAATGTCCAAAGTAAAACAGGGGGTTCTTCAGATTTGGAGAGGTGCACAGCAGCATTTGTTTCCCCTAACCAGGATATGCATGGAGGGGGAATGCACTCGTATGCGGTGGTTGCTGTACAAAATGGAAAACAGACTACAAAAGCTGTTGGAAAGCCCCAACCAAAACCCCTGGTAAGAATAAGGTTAAGAAAAGACTTACTAATTAATTGCTATTATGTTTGGGACAGTGCAACTGCACCATTAGATGTAAGAGCACTGGATGTTAGATCTGTTATACATTTAAGAAGAGAGACTTACTGTAAGCGTGTTTTTGAAAAATTTTCCATTATGGAAAAATTTTGTATGAATGTGAAAAGAAACTTACTGAGACTGTATAAAATGAATTTCTATTTTCAACACAGAGCAGGACCACTTTTAAAAGTAATGATTCCCTTCCAGTTAGACGATTTTGAAAACACTGATTCACAGCAATACGTGTGTATTTGTGTATGTGTTTGCTTGTGTGGGTATGTATGTAACTGTTTCCGATATTAACAAATTAAAGATAATAAAAATGTATGGACTGGGGGATGCAAATGTATTATTTGTTTGCTTGTTTATTTATTTTGCATATCAAAGAGGGTAAAATGCAATATTTGCTTAATGTGATTTCCCTAGAAGGAAACTAAGGAACTTTGCATTATTGGGATCAGTCAAAAATGTGTTTCTTTTGGGGTTAAGTGGACATTTGATATATGACTATGATTAAAAGTGCCCACAATGTAGAGAAAAAGAACATTCTATCAATAACTATAAAGTTAGGGGATGTCATGCATTGTGACATTTCTGTTTGGGTTATGAAGTTAGTATGGATGACGTGAACACCATTAATAATAAAAATGTGAATGTACATTCCAAAGGAAGGTAAAATGAAACTGAAAACACAACTGTTGGGGAGGGAGAAGGTGATTTTGAAAACAATGAAATGGATAAAGATTTAGGGAATGAGGGTGATATAGACCAGAAAATGAAAGAAACAGAGTTTGCAAAATAAGAAAAAAATGAGGAAATTAATATAATTGTGCAAAACAAATGTGCAATGTTAAATGTGGAAGATAGTAACAAAAAGAGAGAGAAGAGAAATAGAAAGTGAGAGCTAGAAGTTCAATACCGCAGAGGAAAAAAAAGAAAATAAAGTTACAACCTACGAATCTAGCAAACAAGTTTCAGTTGGATATTTTTTCTTTAAATGTTAATATTATTAATCATATAAGATTATTGTATATCAGTGTGTGACAGGATAAAAACAAATGTCATCTGTCTGTCAGACATTAAGCATTTCGATTTAAATAAGAGAAGATAATTTGAATTATTAAAGAAAATTAAAATTGTATAGATTTTGGGTATTGAATTATGTTCAGGAATAGCAGTTTTGTTCCAAACTTCAGAAAGTACAATTTTATCATATAATGGTCAAAGCTGCAATGTTTTCAGCATAAGTTATAAGAATTAGGGTCAACCCCTGAGAATTACAGTAAATGCTTTTACAAATATGAAACAAAGAGGACATTTGTTTGAGGAAATTAAATCTCATGTAATTATAAACACTGAAATATTTATGGTGGGTGATTTCAACTGTAACTTAAGGAAGTCAAGAGGAAATTTAACTATATTAAAATTCAAGGAATTAAAGATGTTTTGAAATTTGTAACTTTGTATATTAGAATAATGCATTAAGACAGAAATTATGTTGTATTTTCTGATATTTTAATAGAGGTATAAGGAAGTAAACTGGTGACTAAATCCTCAAGCAATTTTGCTATATGGCCCAGGATAGGAGATAATATAGGCATCACAGCAGAAGGAAATTGAGTAAGAAAAAAGATGACAGGACAATATACAAGTCAAAATGGGTTAAATCATGAAATCTTAAATAATGGAAGAACATAAGACAATAATTCAGTTTCATAACAAATGGCCAAAATGGTGAATTGTTTATAAAGAAGGAATAAAAATAAATAAATACATTTTGTTTATAAAGAAGGAATAAAAATAAATAAATACATTTTGAAGTTATAAATTAGCTATATATGGGGAAAAAGACTATTAAGGAATTTATTAAGGTAAATGGATCATGGTGATATGAATTAATTAAGGAAGAAAGGGAGATTTTTGAAGAAAATAAAAACAAGATAAAGGGAATGTTACTAAGACAATGGTATTTATTGCAGGGTAAGAAAGAAGAAATATCTTTGATTTTAGGAAAAAAGGTATATAAGAAGAAAATTATGTTGAATGGAATAAATATAAAGATGGAAAAAGTAAAATGACAAAACATCTTATGAAAGAAGTAGGAAGATATATCACCACATTGTTTAGTAGAGAAAAATTCAGTAAAATGTGTTATTGTTAGTTAAATGAAGACACAAGTTATATTAAATAAATAGACAACTTATATTTTGCAGAAATACATACAAAACAATTGGAAACTGTTTTAATGAAGGTTAAAGATAATACTTTACCTGATTTGAATGAAGTGGAAATATATATTTTAAAAGGAGACGGTAAGAGCTTAGCAAAGGATATTTGTACTATATTTATATGGATGGAATAAAAATTAAAAATGAAGACATTTACAGAGGAATAATTAAGCTCATCTGAAAATAAATACAAAAAATCAGATTTAAAAACTGGATATCTATCACATTCAATAATGTAGATTATAAAATGGGTGTACTACATGTGTACATGTACAATTTGCTCATAACACACTTCTCTGCTGCCACTCACTCATGTTGGCAAGTGCCCTGACTCCTACTAGCTCAATATCTGTGATGTAACAATAGGCTAACTATGCCTTTCCCAACCCTGACATTAATCTTAAAATTCCTATCCAGTCCCAAAACCTAAACTCCGGATCAATCCTTAAATATAAACCCCCTTATCCCTAACCCTAACCTTCCAATCACTACTTAAACCTTAAAGCCCCCCTCCTTCCTAACCCTAATCTTCTGATTGCTCTCCAAAGCTAATCTCCCCCTCATCTCCCTAACCCTAATCTTGATCACTTCTTAAACATAAAATTCCTCTCCCTTACCCTAACCTTTTGATACCCGCTGATCACTTTGTAAACCTAAAATCCACCCTCCCCTCCATAAACATAAACTCCCAATCTCTGTCTAAACCTAAAACCCCCCTCCCCTCCCTAAACCTAAATACTCCTTCCATGTTCCCTTTCCTAACTTACATGAGTCACAAGAACTTCTGCACCTTACTTCCTAGGATGCGTGGTTTTAGCATGTAGGATATGTGGTTTTAGCATGTAGGATCTGTGCTTTTAGCATGTAGGATGTGTGCTTTTAGCATGCACCAGCTGCCTGGCTGAACTCATATTCAGGTTTGAGTGTGAGCCGCTAGGCACATGGGCTACAGCATAGTGAACCCCCTGACTTTGAGGGGTATGTCTTCAACTGCTTAGGGCTTAATCAATCAGCCACAGTTGGGATTTAACAGAGTTTTTGTAGAAGTATGAAAAGAAAAGATCATTAGTATGAAGGGGGACAAAATAGAGAAATTGTTAAAAAAGCAGGGATGCATTTTAAGAAACAGGAAAAGCAGTACTAGGACTAAGGTTTTAAAAGTAGGAGGTAATAAGAAAACAGCAGGAAGATTTTTTAGAAGAAATACTGACTGCAATAACATTGCAGAAAATAGTTAACCTGCTACTTCAGAAAAAGGATATTTGCTGAATTTAATTGTATTATGAAAACTTAGTTATATATGTGCAATTTTGGGTTTCATGAGTGGCATGGAGAAAGTTTTGTTGCACACAATTCTTACTGTTATTTGGGTTTCCAGATTAAATCCTGGAAATTTATATAGTAAAGTGGAAAATATTGGTTTAAGTTTAATTAATCTTTGTAATATATTTAATGTCAATGCATTTATTCTGGATTTTATTTTTATTTATTTACATTTTGGTTACTTTGATAGAGCACTGCTCATAGCATAACACATTACATTTTCATCCTGGGTTACAACTACTTAGTAACAATATAACTTTTCAAGATAAACTTAATACATACAGAAATTGTACAAACAATGTGCATGTATGATTACCTAATAGAGTCGTACATTATTCAATGAAAATTTGAGGTGTACTGAAAACCTGCGGTAGTAACCAGTTGCACAAAAGTTCAAATGGGTTGTTAAAGGATTTTGATAGGGAAGTCACAACAACATAATCATAGAAACATAGAGTAAATAAATGCTCAGGACAGTGAGACATATTCACATACTTACAGAGGGAGAGTCTTTAATGTTACAGTGAAGGATTGGGGCAAGGGTGAAAAAAGAGAGGTGTTAGCTCATTAGTGATTTTTACTAATTATGTAATGTCTCCAGATTCTGGCATTTGTATCTATGTTTTTTCTGTTAGATACTCTTTGAACTCTGGTCTGAACATGGAGTAGCTTGTGCTGTTGGTGAGGTGGTGAGGGAGAAACTGTCATAATTTTGAAATGAGTACAGAGAGGATGTGGTCTGCACAATGCAGTTTTGTAGCAGGGGTTTGTAGTAAAGGGCCATTGTAAATCCTCAGGTGGTAGGTTGAGGTGGCTTTAATGAGTTTAATTGCAAGAGGAAATGGGGTGCCTTGCTGGAATAGTATGAATAGTAGGGAGTCAGCATGATTGGTCTGTACAGGAAACCAGTTGCAGTTGGATAACATGTGGCAGTACTGCTCAAGCTGAGGAGAACTGGCAATGACATGTCATATTTTACTTGACAACATCTGCAGAGCTGTCATGTTTTATTTGAAGTAGTTGCAAATTAAGGTAGATCATATTCCAGATGAGCAAGTCAGACACCTTTGTCCATTGCTGCTCTGGCAGGAGCTGAGAGGAAGTGTGAGATTCTTTTGGACTACAGCTGATTATAAGTCTCAGTTTTTGAATGCTCTCCTGAAAGTCGAGGGATTGGTTGAGCCAAATACATATGTATGAAAATGAAATTAAGTTTCAATGAGACGTTTATCTATGGCAAAGATATTAGGAGAGGCAAGAGCTGCAGAAAGTCTTTTCTGAGTCCGGTAGAGCATACACTTGTTATTGTTAGGGTTTAGAAGAATATATCTGTTGAAACGCCATTTGTTTAGATCCAGAAGGTCATCTTGCAATTGTGTTTGAATGACATAGTGTGTCTCTTTCTCACCAGGAAAATCATGCTGAGGTTGTTAACGATTCTACAATATGCCAAAGAAAAGATAGTGTTTCATTTATTAAGTACCAATAAGTTTGAAAAACATCAAATAGTAATTTTAAATGCCTTAAAACATGAAAGGAAGTGGGATTCTAGATTATCAAATATGCAAAACTTGAAATGTGTATAACAGATATAGGACAAAGAAGATTACTGTACGAAGAAATAATGATGAAATATTATCATGTTGACCTTTAAAAATAATTAAATATATGTATAAGGGAAGTAATTAAGGAAATTAATTAAAAAAAAAGATTTATTACCTTAGTACATTTTTTAAGGAGACTTTTATTAGGCAAGCTACTGGTAAACAGATTAATGTATTATAAAACTTTGGATGAAAGATAATTTTGAAGGTTTCATGTAGAATAAATAGCTGACCTTGTATTTTTAAAAAGTATCCAAGAATTAAGAAATTTTTGGAGAAATAGCATAAGATAAAGTTATTGAAAGATGTCAGTATGAATATGATCTCATATGTATTTTATAAGGCATGTAATAAAAATGATAAACTCATCAAATTATTTTCTCCATAATTTGGCACATTTTGGAAGCTAGGAGTAAGTAATTATTATTAGGAATTATTGTTTACTGGAATAAAACAGAACACATTAAAATAGCAATGACTTGGTTATGGCAGGGCGTGAATAAAAGTAAAATGAGTGTATAAACAAAAGTAAAGATATGATCTGTGTAATGAATCTGTTTTTCTATACATCCTTGTATATGCAAATAATGTCCAGTTTTCATTTTTAATGTATTTTATCTGTATTCTAGTAAATGATCCTTACTTCTTCTGAAAAGCACCAAAGGATGTTCCATTCCACATGAGCTACCTCCCTCTCCAGCAGGTGGAACCCGGTCTAATACAAGACAGCACCCTTGGGAGTACAGTACCAGCACCCCCTCACCCCCCCCCATTATGCCGCATTGCAGTGTCAGTAATGAAAAATGGACCATGCCCCTAGGGTGGGAATAAAACCTGCAGTTTTCTGATCTTCCAGTATCAAAGGTATGTGCCACTTGTTGGGCCACTGATGTCGGTTTCCCTTTCCAGATGTCCCCCTAACATGTGGCTGTACACTCATCTCATAATTAGTTTCCTAAAGCTGAGGTACCACTTCATCTCCATCCTCACTAACTCTGTATAACAAGACATTTTATAATTTCAAGACTCTACTGCACATTTCCTTGCTCTTATCAAAGTGTTACCTTCCCACTGTGTCTTTTTCAAATTTTAACCAACTTACCTGAAGATCATTTAACACTGGAGTTTCCTCAAGGTTAGTCTGCCATGTGGTAGAAGGCACAGTTTCCTCCCCTACCCACAAAGGCTGAGGTTTTAGTGTTTAAATTTTCTCCTACTCATAGCAGTATTCTTTATTGTGAGCTGCTGTCTCTGCCTTATTTATTTCATCTTGTTCCTTTACTTCATGAACTTAAAGCATAGAGCTTTGATTTCCTGTATTTTGACTGCTCAATAGGAATATAATTAGGCGCCGTTTCAAGATTTTGTCAATTAATTGTTCCTTGTCCTGTCTACTGAATACCACTCTATCAATTGCTTTCTCTTCTCTGGACTTGTCTCCCTCTACAGATGGATTATCATCAGTTTTTCTTTTTTCCTTACTTACAGATTAATTTTGGCTGGAATCCTGCCTTAATTGAGGTTTCTACCTTACATTCACAGAAATGGGTTTAGAACTCTGATCAGCTTCTGTTTCTTCCTCTTAATCCTGGTGAAAACTCTTATTGTTATATCCATCCCTTTCAATATATTCTGATATATATAATTCTCCATTTCTGAGGCTTTCTGTTCAGCGTGACAGAAAATCAAAATTCAGTTCATGTGATAAATTTTCCATATTTCCTAACATAATTTCTCTGAAATATACCATATCAGTCAATGTTCTCATCTGTTTGATTGTGATCGTCACTTCATCTCCCTGTTTTGTTACAGTAAATTATATAATGTTTCTATTCTGTGCAACACTTTCAAGCTGGAATATTTTACTGCACATGTTTTCTTTTTTTTTTTTTTTGGTTCTGTTAGATCTCTATTCTGGTATATTTCCTTAACTTGTATTCCTAGCCAGATGTTTGCACTTTTACAGCTTTATAACAGTATGATTTGATGTTTGTTGGATTCATGCATTGCATACATCTCAACAGTCCAGATTTTCACAGAATGTCCAGATTTTTGTCTCATATTTTTGGTCTGTTACTCATATAATTTACGTTTTTTTGACAAATCCCCAAGGATTGAATTTGCTAAATAATGATATACATTTGTGTTTCAAACTTTATATCTTTCAGAAAATCTGCACTAATACAAATCCTGTTATTTTAAGAATTTTGTAAGTTTATAAGAGCAATAGTTAAAATCTGTCCATATTGTTGGGCTATTTGTCCTCCATTGTTTTAGGCTTTCTCCAGATTTCTTGTGCTAACAGGTTGAGAGGTATGATGCACTGTAATAAATGTGCCTAGTGGCAGTTGTCCTCTCTTCCTGGGTTAGGTGGACGTACACTTGTTGATTCCTTTTCCCACACTGATAAGGCGGTCTAACAAAATAAAGGCCATTTCCATTGCATCTATATCTGTTTAAAGTGGTAAAGACTTTTATCTATTTTCATGTCATGTTAAATTAGGGAAAACAGAAGCTGGCTAGATTACTTTTCTAAGGGAAGTTTGTACAGCTGATTAAAACAGACTACCTTTTTCTTATCTCTATACATGAACACCACTTCAAATGCATTATTAGCAATAGTTTTCTTCTGACATGCATTCTGATCTTTTATCAATGCTACCGTACTTCCTGAGTTAACAGCCATTGTAGTTCCATGTCATCAAATACATTGCACTTAATTAACTTGATAACTTGACAACAGTACAATAATGGAGTATGGTTTCAACCATTCCAAAAGATGTTTTATCAAATTCTAAAGGCATAATATCACTAGAAGTATATGCTTTTCAGAAGTCGCAGTTTTCACAGGTTTAAGAGTGTTACAATCACTAGGGCAAAATTTAGCTATGTACCCTTTTACCACATTTAATGAGAGTATGTATACAGCAGCTGTTTTTTTTAGTTGCCAGCATTCTTCAAAGGTTTAACTACAGTTCTGTTTCACTTAGATTTATACAGAGTTTCAAGGCATAGCAGTCTTTCTACTTACAAAACAAAATCATTCAGAGTCCTTAGGGTCAGTTTGATATTTTTAATTTGTCATCTGCAATCATTTTTGTATTTTTATCATTATGTCAACCTTCTGGATCTAACCATAAACCAAATGTATGCTTTTAAGTTGCATAACTGTGACCCTGCTTGTCATTTTGTTACGAGAAAATACCCATCTATGAAACTTTTGAGTTTGTGTCCCAGAGGTAACACCAGCTCTGGCCAATAAAGCCTTTGTCACTTTATTATAGTCTTGGTAATCAGTCTCCTTTATGGCCATGAAGGCTCTCAGGGGTTTGTCAGTTAAGTGAGTTAATAAGATCCTGGATCAATCAATCAATTCCGTCGCTCTTGATGGGAATACCACTTAAAGGTGGTAAGATATACCTCAAGGTCCTCACAGGTCAGCTGTTTTAATAGCGGTGCTGTCTCTGATGTAGCCATCAATGTGGCTGTGATAACTGCTCCTTCGGGTGCAGCTTCTGTGGTCTGTTATAACTGCTCTACTGTGGTCATCTCGATGCCACATTTACAATTTCCCAACAAACCACAACATTGTCTCTGCCTTTTAGGGGAATTGCAACAGCACAACACAATGCTGTCTCTTTTAGGGAAGTTGCCCTCACATTGGCAAAGATAGGGGTCTAGAATTTGGCCTATTAATTAATGCCAAACATGGCTACCACAGTCAACTGATGTGAAAGATTAATACCGCTGGGACCAGCAGTCTTTATATAAATAGAGCAATTTATGTACAATCAAAGTCAAATACAGGTACCTCAAAGCAAACAAAAACCTTGTGGTTTAACTCACAATGCAGTAGCACTTTAAACACACTTTAAGATGCTTGGAACAATTATGTTCGTCCTAGAGTTATCAGGCAGGAAAAAATACTAGTTTCTTCTGTCAGTTCCTCTTTCACTGTGGATGATGCCGTCTGACAGCTGGTGTTCTGGTCACTGGATTTCTTCAGAAATGTCAAGCACTCTGTGCTTGGGATTTATAGAGCCTTGTTTTTTATCCATTGATAATTAGTTAATTCGGCAATTCTCTCTGTAATACAAAAAGATTGCTCTCTATTTTAAAGTAACATGCACATTAACCAAATAAAATTCCTTGTTGAAGTAACAGCATAATAGCTCCACAAGACAGTTTATATAGACCATTTGCAATCCTATTTCCAGATATCGACACTGTTTATGTCATTATTTATACATAACTGGGTCATGTATACTCCTGTAGCTATTCTACAATATCTTTTCAAAAGCTTCAATGAAAAACAAAAACAATGAATACATACAAGATCACATAAGGAAAACAAACATTCCTTTGAGATCCATGCATACAAACCCTAACTCAACATTCAGACCAAATTTATCTGAACAGTGGTAGTGTTACAGAAAGGGCTTTCTAAGGTAAGGTGAAGGGCCAGGAGCAGGGCTAGCTGTAACGTAACCCTGCCCTGACCCTAACCTTAACCCTTAAGTTCAAAGGTCAGTTTTTACTAATGCATGCAAACCATAACTGAGCCCTTGCCTCTAATCCCAACCCTATAATTTGTGTTAGAAAAAGCATTTCCAGAACATTACCACTATAGAAGACAATCAAACACAACATATACAAAACCAAAAATGCTTGTATTTTAACACCAACTCACAAACACACAGACACACTGCTATCTGATATATCCAAAACATTAGTATTACCCTATCAAATTTATACCTACCTTCTGCTCAAACACACACCACAAATGATAGTACACTCACAAGACTACATCTATCTATGTCTGCAGCCCTCTAACCCACAAACAGTCACCCCTAACACACACACACACACACACACACACACACACACACACACACACACACACACACACACACACACACACATGCACACACAGTACAACACCCTAACGCCATACCTTTCAGGACAGCCAAAGACCTTTTGCATCAGAATCAAACACATAAACTTCCCGCCAGCATTCTAACTTCTTCCTTTTGACACCAAATGCAATCAAAAACAAGGATACTCCACTAAAAAATCACTGAACAAAACTATCACGCACATCATTCTGTCAACCAGTGACTATCATAAAGAGTATATGTGACCCATGCATATATGTTATTTGGCAGTATAGTGATGATTGGGCTCAACTATGCTGGTTTTATACTATAGTTGTCTTAAGTCTTATTTTTATTTATTTATTTTTTTATTCTAATATGGGTTAGATTTAGGTGTGCAACATTGTTTTTCGTGGGGGGTCACGTGTAGTGCATGACTTTTTTTAACGTATTAGTATGTATGGGGTGAAGTTTGCATAACTCTGTGATCCTTTGGATACAATGGTAGAACAGTCAAATGGTTAAGGCACTGGCCTCCTAAACCAGGAATTGTGGGTTCAATCCCCATCTTGGATGATATAATCTTGATACAAGTGACGATTTGGCTTTACTGGAAAGCCTCACCCAGACTCTCTCACAGCTTGCTCTGAGGGAAAGGTTAGTTTGCTTTTTTTTCTTGTATTTTGTATTACTTTATTGCCTTTTTCTATTTTGTATACTGTGATTTGTTTTCTTTACACTGTGCTTTACTTGTATTCTGCTTTTAACTGCATATTAAAACTAGAAAAGGGACCACAGCTCTGACTCTTGTGAGTCAGACAGAATTTTTTTCTCACCCTCCTACCCTGTACTGTTGTGTTCTTAAACTCCACTGGCATACTAGTTGCCTGCCCCTTATGTTAATTTGACCATATATCTCATTTCCTCTCTACTTTTACTGGCTGGTGTGAGTAAACAACAAATTATCATTTTGTGAAATCACTCCCCTTCATCTATTTAAATTTATCGGCCATCGTACTGTATTCTATAGTACCAAAAAAAATAGAAAAGTGCCCAGTCCCTTTCAATCTACCTTGCACTTTTAAAAATAGTGGCTCTCCACTAGAACTTAACTATTTGTACAGCTAAAACTTAAGTTACCCACTTTCATATCTAACTGCTTAGTGCACACTGCAGTGTTTAGGATAAACCATTTTTTTCATCTTACCTTTAAACATTTATTGCAAGACCACCAGTTATTGGAGAGCCCACATTCTGCCTCTCAGTAGTCATCTTGGGATTAGTGCTTCTGTTTTCTCCTTGTCAGCCTGGGACGGCATGCTCAACAAGCTTCGTTGCTTTGCTAGGGACAGCTTGCACCTGTCACCCCTGGGCTTTCAAATACTGGCTAAGGCTCTTGCCACCCCCATAGTGCCTTTTTTAGGCAAGGCTCAAAAGACAAACCCAGCTCCATAGACACCACAAGGGAAAAAAAACTAAGGGTAATGCTGCTCAACGTCAGAAGTCTAAACCTCAAGATGCACGCACTCGAGGCTCTCCTCAGTATGGAGAATATCGATATCTGTGCAGTAACAGAAACCTGGTTCAAGGCTCCCGAGAGCACCCCAGCACTACCAGGTTATACCTCATACCATGCTTTTCAGCCCCAAAACTCAGACCAAACCACAAAAGGAGGGGGAGTATCCATATTCATCAAAGATACCCACACCTCCAGGTTAGTGGCACTGCACGAACCATCAGAAACCATCCATGTGCAACTAACAGTGGGCAAAACTGCTTTTCAGTTTGTAGCCTGCTACAGACCACCCTCCCAAACTCAGGAACCCCACACAGCTTTCCTGAGAACACTGGAGAATATGAAGGTCTCTCCAAACACCATAATATTGGGTGACTTCAACTACCCAAACATTGACTGGGAGAACTACTCAAGCCCCAACACCCTCGCCCAACAGTTCCTAGAATTTATAAACTCAAATGCTATGGAACAACTGGTCACCACTCCCACAAGAGGGGAAAACATATTGGACCTGGTCATCACCAACATGGGGACTCTATGTTCCACACCAGAGATATACCCCTCATTGGTAAGATCAGACCATAAATTAATCTCACTGGACATCCATATCCCGTTCCCACCGCCAGCCAAGGAAACCCCGGTGAAGAATTTCTCAAAAGCAAACTTCACACTGCTCAAAACCGAGGTGGAATCCTTCAAAGCCCCCGGGCCAATGGAAAATACTGCCCAAACCGCAGAATCCTTTACAAATGCATTCTATGGACACCTACAGGAATGCATGGATCATGCTATCCCAAATAAAACCAAGACTCACTCCTCCAAAGGCAGGAGACCTGTCTGGTGGACCCCAGCCATAAATAAGTTATACAACAGAAGGAGGAAGCTACTACATGATAGAGCAAAATCCCAAAAAGGGAAGGCATCTCTGATCAGTACTAGCAAGAAACTACGATCCCTCATAAAATCATCTAAGGCCAGCTTCGAAAGAAAAATTCCACAAGACACTAAAGATAATCACAAGGTCTTCTTTAGTTATGTCAGGAATCTGGGTGGAAACTCCCAGATATGCTCTGAGTTAGTGCAAAATGACAATAAATACACTGAACCCACAGACATTGCCAACATCCTGGCAGACAGTTTCAGTGCAAACTTCTCTCCCCCTTCCCCCACAAAAGAGCAAATGTCTATCCCAACAGAATGTAGCCTCCCTGACATCACAGATGCACAGGTAAGAGCTGCCCTCTCCAAAGCAAAAAACACAGCATCAATGGGACCGGACGGTATCCTGGGCTGCATCCCACACGAGCTTCAAGAAGAAATGAACCCTCACATAAAGTCACTGTTTAATCTCAGCCTTACTACAGGATATGTACCCGAGGAATGGCGTACAGCAACAGTGGTCCCACTCCACAAAGGTGGTGCAACAACGGACCCCAGAAACTATCGCCCTATAAGCCTGACTAGTCTGGCCTGCAAAGCTATGGAGTGCATCATCATGGAACTCATAAACAAAGACATTGGGAACCTCCAGACACTGGATCCTACCCAATTCAGCTTTGTTAAGGGCAGATCTTGCCTCTTGAACCTGGTCGACTTCTTTGAAACAGTTACCAAGGCCATAGATGAAGGGAAGGTAGTCCACACAGCCTACCTGAACCTCGCAAAAGCCTTTGACACAATACCCCACTCGGGCATGATAAATAAGCTCACCAGCCTAAATATCAACCCCTATGTCACAAGATAGGTTGCAAACTGGCTCAGGGATAGAACCCACATGGTCAGAATTGCAGGTGCCATGTCAGACTCTAAACCAATTACAAGTGGCGTCCCACAAGGCTCAGACATGTGACCTCTCTTGTTCGGTATTTATTTCTCTGAGGTACAGGCTAACACAGGAGGACTATGGCTGACCAAGTTCACAGATGACTGCAAACTGGGTGCCATAATTGACTCTTCGGCTGACACAAGCATCCTCCAAAAGGGTCTCACAGAGATGGATAACTGGTGCCAGAGCCATGGCCTGAAGCTAAATGCCAAAAAGTGCATAGTCATCCCCTTTGGGAAAAACAATGTGCCCACAAATTACCACATAAGTGGTAATCCATTAAGTACGGAAGAAGTAATTAGGGATTTGGGGACCCAAGTAGATAGTAATCTCTCCTTTGACAATCACGTTGCCAAAGTGGTTAGAAAGACCTTCTATATAGCCCACCTTATCACGAAAGGGTTCACATCTAGATCAAGAGATGTCATTGTGCCTCTCTACTCATCACTCATCAGGCCCATAATTGAATACAATGCCCCATTTGGGATGTACCTTACCCGACACCTGCAGCAACTGAAAAGACCCCAAAAGTACCTCACCAAGAGGATCAAGGGACTCAAACAGATGCCCTATGCAGTTCAGCTAAAGAAACTCCAGCTCTACTCAGTTGCTTACCGCCCAATCAGAGGCAATCTATGTCTGACGTATAAAGCCATGTCCAACCCAGAATTAATGGACATGCTCCACCTCAGGAAATCCAAATCCCTTAGAGCTACACGCTCCAGGGACTTAAACCTCAGCACAGAAATCAATAGGACATGCTGAAGAAACAGATTCATATCCCAGAGGCTCCCCTCACTCTGGAACAAAATCCCAACCCATGTTAGGCAGAGCCCCTCACTGACCCTCTTCAAGAGAAATCTTGACGAGTGGATGGGAGATCATAAGTTTACCCCTGGGATCTCTTCTGTGTCCCTGCTTGACAGAGGCACAGTAAACTAACCTTAAAAGGGCTAACTTCTGTGACCTACTATACAGAGGCACAGTCAACTAATCTAAAAGGGTGGTGAAAGCCAAACACATTCTGGCCAGGCTTATAAATGCCCTAGGGCGGAAAGCCTAGTATCAACCTATGAACCTATGAGCCTATGAAACAGAAGGAGTACAGTGACATTATTTCCTGGAGTCTGCTGATCACCAGAAACCTAATAACTGCTTTATATGCGACAGCTTGGAATTTCTGATTATATTCTGATCCTGGTGAGAGTAGGAGAAGAGTGCATTGATTCCTGACTGCTTCTGGCTTTAGAGTGAATGTCTGTGCTTAACATACCCGATTGGTCGGGTTGCTATTCGAGGCATTTACCAGAAAAAGGCTACAAGCCTGCAGACCATTACATCATCTGGGACAAGACTGTGGATCACCAAGCAGGCTGTGACCTGCTTCTCTTCTTGGGATTGGTGCTAAGATTTTGCTTCTGGTGACAGAAGAAGCAAAGGAGTATTGCATCCCCACATAGAAGGATCCAGTTACATAGAGAGCTGGAGCTAGACACATGAGAGAAATAGAGATTGACAGACAGAAAAATTTAACAGCACCACACTATGAGACAGAAATGGCAGAGACACAACGGAGATAATGGTGTGGTGTCTGAATGAGGAGAAAATAAGACAAACACTGTATGTGATGTAATCTCCAAAAACATTCTTTTCTTAGATTAAACATATAAATGCAACCCTTGGCATGCGGCTTCCTGTAAGTTGTAATAGCACATTAGTATTTAAAGGTATAGAGCTCTATATCCCATATTCTGTCGTGGCCCCCATGTATTACGTCGATATACTCATAATGTCCGAGTAAATAGTAACTAAATATTAAACATGTAACTGGCAGGTTATATCAAAATAAGATCTTCAGTACAAATTAAATAGTTAGTGTAATAAATGAAACTGTTTAGGTCTCTCTGTTGTAAGTCTGAGATCCCCGATTGCGACTCCCATACCTATAAAAAATAAGTGAGTGCGAATTAACTAGGAAACTGGGAATCACAAAAGTGAAGCTGTGCTGAGACCAGCACTAGTAATAGCCAGGCAGAAGCCATTCATGTGACTCCCCTCTTTTCATCATTCTTGACAAGCTAATTCTTTATTTTTCAGTAAGTGCTGCTTGATTTGTTTCTAATTTCAGAATATCTGCCTAAATACTTCATCCTTAAATTTTCAGGGTCTACTTATTAATTTCCCCTCAAGTGTTTGGCAATGCTCTATACAGACTCAAACACTCTGAGTGATATTTTTCCTGTAAAAGCACAATTAAAATTTCTCCAATATATAGTTGCACACAGGACAACTAGTTAGCAGTGACAAGCACTGTCCACATAGCTGCAAACCCGATACTCCTGACAGTGACTGATATTCTCACTCCAACAATCAATAATAAATAATAGTCTAATCAATAAAAAAGGGCCTGTTGCCATGGATATGAACTTTCCTAGTGTCTCCATTATTGGCTTGGTGGATATGGGCAAACTGAGGCAATGTAGAAATTGTCTCATGTTTACTGACAACCAGCTGATTCTCAAACAAACTATGGCATGTGAGAGATGTATTTACACAACGTCACTGGAGGAAAAGCTCTCACATAAAAGTACTTCCAATGCCAATAAGGTTGCCAGTAGTACACATGTTGCACCCATCACGCACAATTCAAAGCAGACATATAGACCCACATATACTGAGGCACTTACATTTAACCCTCCTAAACCACAAACACTTCCTAGACAAAGTACACATAAGAAATACCCTCAGCAGCCCCAAACACACTCTTTCAAAACAACACCCACATCAACACATAGAGCTACATCTCATGGAGCCTCTACCTCTAAGCCCATAAGTCAAGTCAACACACAATCCAACATTTTAGTCATTGAAGACTCCATTGTGAGACACACTGATGTCCCTCTCACCAGGCTGAGTAAGGAGAAAGTTACAGTCAGTTGTTTATCAGGGTTAGGATCTGCCACATTACGCATGCACTCAGGTCATGGGACCACAATTACCAATATGACTCAGTCATAGTCCATGTGGGAGTAAATGACCGGAGACATACCTCCCTAGACTATATGAAGAGAGACATCATAGAGCTCTCCAAATATGTGTCTCAGGCTGGTACGAGCCTAGCATTGAGCAGTATTTTACCTTCTCCAAGGATGATGCCACAATACAAACAAAAGATGATTGACTTTAATAACTGGCTTAGTTTCTGGTGTCATTCTAAGGGGGTGCAACATTTATCAGCATGGAAGGAGATGGTCAACAGCCCACGCTGCTTTGCCAGGGATGGTCTGAACCTCTCCCCTCTAGGCTTTTGAATATTAGCTAAAACATTGTCGTCCCCCATAGTGCCCTTTTTAGGCAATGCCAAACTGAAAGTACTTTTAACATAACAAATCAAAACTAAGAAAATCTAAAGGTATTACTGCTCAGTGCTAGGAGCCTAAACAAAAAGCTCCGCTCCCTGGAAGCTCTCTGTATCGTAGAGAATGATGATGTCTGTGTGGTCTCTGAGACGTGGTTCAAAGCCACGGAGAACACACCAGCAGTGCAAGGTTATAATGCCTTCCACACATTTAGACCAGCTACATCACAGGCAGGGATTAGAGGTGGAGGTGTCTCTATTTACATCAAAAATAAATATACTTAAAGGCTGGTCAAACATGAAAATGCACTTGAGCTGCTCCATGTTCAAATCACCATAGTTAAAATCCAA